>NW_024884844.1:2686247-2705058 GCF_019232065.1 Centrocercus urophasianus
CCCCCCCCCCCCCCCCCCCCCCCCCCCCCCCCCCCCCCCCGAGAAGGCGGAAGTCACATGATACAGGACTGAGAAGTCTTACTTCCAATTACAAACTATTAAATTGTTGCCGTATCATATTCTGGCAATAGCTACCTGCACTATAATAGAAAATAAAATTATTCCATAAAACATGGGAGTCTAAAATGATGCAATTCAATACAGCCTTACTGATCTTAAGCAAGCTTAGCACTGACTGAAGAACTGATCCATAATTTATAAATGAAAGTATATAGGTCTTGGTAATGGTCTAGATAGAAAGCACTCTTTTAATATAAAAGTCTATGAAACTATTATTTGCCAGATATTAAGTTCAAACAGAAAAGTGCATTTGACAAAAGAAAGGGAGATTGGAATTTGTGAGAAGAGAAAAGCAGTACTGGAGGGGCCAGAAGGTGACAACAATGGATTATATTAAAATTACTTTATGCAATAAATATTGATCAAAATCAGCATGACCATTCCTTAAGTACTGTCTGTTTTTTGAATGACAAAATTGTTCAATAAGCACCTTCATAAAAAAATCTGAAAGCTGAAGCATTTCCGCAGTGTCCTTAGAAGGAACATTTATCACAACACCAATGCTATATTGACTGCTCTGAAAATGATGCCTCCTATTTTATTGTGTCACCCCACAATATTAGTGGTGGTATGGCAGCAGAGGTTGAACCTTCACACTAAAATTCCATTAAATATTTTTTTCTAACCACCAAAGAGACAGTCTGACAAAAAAAGTGTCTGACATGGATGCATATGTGAAGCAAAAGAGTATCACTGAATTCCTCCATGCACTCATAGACATTCATTGATGCGTGCTGAATGTGATGGGGAACAAACAGTGGAAGGGAGCACAGTGAGGCAGTAGGTGGAGCATTTCAGTAGTGGCAGCAGAGACAGTAGGTCACCTTCACTGGCATAGATTTTTACAAGCATGTCATGTAGGCTCATATTCATCACTAGCAAAAGCACATGGCTAATAGTGGTGACTATGTAGAAACCATGTTTTGCATTTGAGAATTTGCTTAAACAAATCATGTTATTGCTCTCTTTCTAGCTGTGGTATTTTCCATGCCAATCAGTAGGGGGCATTACTTCTTGGAGCAATTTACATACTTAACAAGAAGAAAACTCTCTACCCCCATTTCACACGATTGTGTCCACTAGTGGCTCTACCAGAAGCTATTATCGTGGCTATTTTTTGCATTACAGGGTGATGGAAAACCGCAGGGTTACCTTTTCATGTGTAAAAACACTGCAGAAGACATCTAGAAGCTCAAGCTGCAGCATTGGCTTAGGATGAGGTGAATCTCTCCTTGCAATTTTGTCCACTGTCTATAAAGGCAGATTAGTTGACCAATCTGGGAAAAATGTTCTGAAGACTAAGGCTGGTAGGCCACATCTTCTTTGCTGTCTGCTGACATCAGTGGATCTAATGCTTGAAGCATCTGAGTTACTACATCATCTTTTACAGAACAAGCTCCAGTTTCTTCTCTCCATACTAAAATTCCCCAAACTGCTGAATGTACACTTAAGACACCACATCGTTTCAATCATCTTACAAGAAAGGTGATTATTTCAAGGAAATTTAGAAGAATAAAAAACATGAAAATATTTTTCAATTCAGAAAACTTTGGCAAGAAAGCATGGCAGTGTATTAAATTCCACTCCAAGACTTTGAGATTTGGTGGGCTTTTTTTGGTTTTTTTGGGGTTTTTTTTTTGTTTTTGTTTTTTTTTGTTTGTTTGTTTTTGTTTTTGTTTTTTTTTTGTTTTTGAAATTGTTTTCCCCTTATATGAAAATATCTTCTAGCCAGAGCTGCAAAGATATTTCGAAAATTGGAAAGGAGCACAAAGAACTGTGGGATCTGGACAGCAAAATTAACCGTGTTCAAAACATAATTTTACAAGAACCTTAGTACACATAAACCAATCACGTGGTATTTGAATGTCTGATACATCAGCTGAAGATGTAATACCACCACTAGGCAAATACACGAAGTTACTAAGAGCAGGAAAAGAAAAGAATTTCATACTTCCACTGCTACAAGGGTGAGATGAAGATACATCCAGTCAACACAATAATTGTGGCAAAAATTATAAGACCTCCTGTACTACTCTAGGTATAGATTTCTTCAAATAAGAAGAATTGAAGTGCATCTGGAAACAAATGAGGTTAGGAGAGTAATTTTATCTTTTTCAGTTTCTATTTCTCAGTATAACGTACTTTGCCTTCAGCAGAGAAGTAGAGTAGTATTTATCCTAAATACAACCAGGTTTATCATGAGAACAGATTATTTTACTTCATATCCTTTCCAACCAGTTTCACGGTAGTGAAAATGAATTAATGTTTGTCCCAAAGGATTTTCCTTACATACATTTAATTGACAAATATATTTTAAAGGATAGAACAATAGATGAAATCAATCCACTTGTGACAATCCCTGTAGCTACGAGGGTAGGATGGGCACCAAACATTAATCTCATAACAGCCAAGGACTATGCAAAAGGATTTTAAAAAGGAAAAAGAAATGTTTACGTGGCTGAAGAAGGGAGGTCAAATTCGTCTCAAAGACAAAAGCAGAGAAAACCTCAATGTTATCACACTTCTGTGAATTGGATATGAACTACCACAGATAATAAAACAGTTTCATTACAAAATCTAGAGCACTGCTTTGTATGACACTGTACGAGTTAGCATGCCCTATTTCAGTCAAATACACACTACAGTGATGTAATTCCCCACTACTAAAAGCTGATGCAGAATTTGTTTCATTTTAAATAAACACTCAAAGAGCAAACATCTTTATCACAAGTTCAGTTTTTGTACAATGGTTCAAGTTTATGTAGCTGACTGATCAGCTAATTGCTTTATGCTCTTAAAATTTATCCAGAAAATGCTGGATTTTCTGCTGCTTACTTCACTTCTGCAGTTAGCATAGCTCTCATCAAATTTAGAGGAATTACTTGTGATCCACTAGTGGAATTGAGAAGGAAATTAAGCACTGTTGCAGAGCAAGCTCTGGTAAATTCCATCACTTGATCTGAAATGATTTATTTATCCACTGAAAGAGGGAAACAAGTTTGAGAAACATTAAGTAATAAGCCCAGTGGCATTACTTCATGAGATCAGACTTAGTAAATACAAGCTACCTTCAGGAAATACTAGCAGTGAAAAGGACTCAACTTTAAGGTTGGTCACAAGCAGTATTCAACATGAAGTAGGAAACAGTTTTATCTAGAAAAAGAATTCAAAAACCTCAGGAACCAGGAAGGCTTCTGTCTTTATCTTTCTCCATTATGTTATCAACTATGGGATATCCATGAACAACTCTCTCCTTCCAAACATCATCCAACTTGAGAGATAAATCCCTTACACTATGTTGAAAACCAGGCTGTTACATAGAAGGCACAGATAGAATTTCCATTGTGGGTGCTTAGCGACCCTTTGCAAAAACCTCTTGCAAGTGAGGAGCTGAAGTAGTTTCTGTGGCTTTTCATATGTGCTTCCCTACATGCAGTGTATACACTTGAGTTCTGAAGCTATGAAATACTGAGAATATAACACTGATTATTTGTTAGAACAGAAGTGGCAGATAGAAATTCTTTTCGCCCTGTACAGATACCGCTGTGTATCAATGGCACTGTGTGATCATCATCCTTGAAAGTTAGCATTTGTCATTGTATAATCAAAGAATTTCAGGATGTTATAATCACAAAATAAACAAGAGAGTTAGGCAAAGCAGACTATGATAACAAAGAGAATAAATAGAAAGCTTACCCCTATCCTGGGCTCGCTCACAAAAACATCAGCAAAGGCAATCTCCAGCAGAGATCCTTCCCCACTGCTAGCCAGCTCTTCAATAGGTCTAGGAGGGGTGCAGCCAGGCTCCACCCCTTCCGGCAGCACAGGTGAATTGCCTTCACCTGTGCTCCTCTGGCTGACTCATGGCTCACCTCAGGTGATCAATCAGAGGTTCAGGCCGTGACTCAGCAGTTCCCATACTCTCATGTAAAATTTGGCAAGCAACAGTAGGACAAAAGGCAGTGAGCAGAAACTGGAACACAAAGTTCCATACTAATTCAAGGAAGAAGCTCCTCACTGTCAGAGTTACAGAACATTGGAACAGACTGCCCAGAGAGTTTGTAGAGACTCCTCCTCTGGAATTACTCATGACCCAACTGGACACCTCCTTCTGTGACCTGTGTAGGGAACCTGCTCTAGCAGGGTGTTGGACTTGAGCTCTAGAGATCCCTTCCAACCCCTACAATTCTGTAGTTCTGTGCCATATTTTTATCTTGTAAATACTCAAGGCAGTTACAGCTTAAATTAAACAATCTAACTATGATGAAAACATTAACTGCCAAAATAAACAAGGCAGAACTGCACAGATATCAAGTGCCTTCAGACTACAGCTAACAGTAACTGAAAACACTTCCAAGTCTTTTTTTTTTTTTTTTTTTTTTTTATACAGTTTAAAGTATAGCAGCTCTTTATGGACTTGGAAAAGCTTTTCCTTCAGTAGACTTAGGGAGTTCAGATGATTTCTAAAATTTTATTTCAACTATTTCTAAAGTAGCATACAGAATGTTTATTATGCTCTCTATTGCCTTAACAACTTGTGCAAATTAAATACTAATGAGAAGGCAAATAACGTAACCCTATTCCTCTATCCAGAGTTTCTGAAAAAGCTGACACTTCTATATTTCTCACTATTCATAGCTGATGCTCTTTAAGTGTCCAGTCATTCAGAGGTGTAAAACTGCAAATCTCTATTGGCCTCAGTGCAGGCAATAGTATATATTGTATAATATATAATACAAATATATTATTATAATATTATGCAAATTTACGGCATGCTATGTTCCCTTGTTTTTATTTCTCCGAGTGTATAAAGCAGCTAGGAATACTGGCAATTAACTCATTATTCATTGCTTACCTATACTAAACTGTAATTTTCATCTTTTAGCCTTAAAATATTCTAAGCCTTTCCTTATCTACCCACTCTTCTCTTGTTATTCACCTTTCTTCTCACGTAAACTCTGCTTTTTCATTATTCCTACTTTAGTTTTCCAGACCAAACACCCACACTTATTTGGAATTACACGTATTCCAAATGCTTAACAAAAAGAAAAAAAAAAAATCAAATTAATTTTCTTATTAGCAAAAAAAATTGTATAACTTAATTAGCGGTCTCTCTTAATATCTTCATATCCAACAACAAAGTTCCTTCTGTTGAACAAAGGCTGTTATTACTATTAGGAATTGTCAGTGTGGTGAGAACCGTGATATTGCTAATCCAGTTCTCTATGTCTAAAAGTGACAGGAACCTTATACCAAAAATAAATAAAATACCTGCAAGGTATACAGGTCTATGTCCTGAAGTAGAGCCTTCAGATCTCTTCTGACAGGTTAGCGCTATTATCTATCTACACTCTTTTAGCTGGAGATAAGCAGCAGGATTTGATACCACAAAATTAGCAGTGCATTTCCACATGCTGTGTCAGCCTTAAGATATTAACCACAGAATCCATAAAGTCCAGCCTGAAACATGCCTGGCAGGCAGAGCAGTGACAAAGCCTCCCAAAAGAGGTGATGCAGAGACCAGAGATACAGATGGAGACATGCACTTAAAGTAGAACATCAAAAGCTAGGAAAGGAGCTGTTTTGAATAAATAAGTTTGTCCACATAGTTAATGCAGAGTAGCCTAAAAGAGCAAGGACAGCACAAGAGGTACAGAACTCATGGCTGAGGTCTCTTTTTCCAGTCTGAATGTACCAGATCTCTCGAATTTCCATCTGGAACAGATCGGTTACATTAGAAACAGCTGAACCATCTTCCAGTCTGTCACATGAAGCAACTGCTACACTTGCTAGTGAATGCTGCCAACAATAAGATCTTCTCCTCTCCTTATGGTGTGGACACATTTAGAGGAATTCAGTGGTGCCTGAACAACAGTAGTCTCAGTCATGTTCCACACATCCTGCAACCCTTCTGTAGTGTACTCCAACCGTTATATTTTCGGTCGCAACATATTCCTTCTCACATCCACCTAAGACTTGAGACAGATTCAATATTTACTTCCTGGGACATCAGGCTAGGATTCTTTTCGAAACATGTTTCTAGCAGCCTACTGCAGCTGAACATACTTTTCTCATCTCTTGCTAATAGGGCTTCCATATCTCCCAGATGACAAATTATCATTGTTGTTACATAAGTCACATTTGCTAGGCTAGAAATGAACCTCCCCCTGAAAAGGCAAAAAGCCAAATTTCATTGTTCTGGTTCTTCAGTTTCCATACTAGAAACAGTTGCAATAAAGTGAAGATACTTTTTCCTAAAAACAAGAAGAACTCCACAGTTAGCATTGCTATGGATTCCCCTGTTAAACTCTGGGACTGTTGGATACACATGCAAATATTTTCTTACCTTCTCCTTTCACTTTCCACTATAAATATACTTTCTCACCACCTCTTGTGGTGTTTGTCTATCAATGAGCATAAAGCTTAACAGAACAATTACTTGCATTTCTCTCTGAAGAATGCAAAATAAGGCAAAAAAAAAAAAATAAAAGAACATTTCAGAACACACCTTTTCAGGTGCAACACTTTAGTTTCACCACACACAAAACAACTCAGAAGGAAGAGCAGACAGTGCCTGCAGCTTAAGCAGCTAAAGTTAAAGGAAACCTCCTGTGATCCCTGTTTTTTTGTGCCATGAAGCATGCAAGCATGGTCTGGGATTATCTACTACCGAAAAGGGACATACGATAATGGCTACCACCAGAGGCATATTTGATTATGTGGGTGATCAGTCAAGAGCTGCTGTGAAAGAGGTGCGCACTGGTATCACTGAATGACATCATCTGAAGTTTTGCATGTAAGAATTTTTTTTATTACGCAATGTTTTTCACAATGGCAATTTTAAAGGTGGGTAGAACAAACCGAAATATTAAATTTCAGCGTGAAATTACAATGAACCCTGCAAATAGATTTACCTTTTATCAGGGTAACAAGACTGCAGTTTTAGCAAACACAGAATGGCTGTAATACAGCATCATTTTAAGAACTTCTGTTTTTGTAATCAGGCAGTTGAATTCATTAGCACATATTCATTGGCAAATAAAAATAAACAAAGACAATATACCTTTTCCCCCACTCAGTCTCAATTTCTCTTCTGTCTACCACTTAAGCAGTACTAAGGGTCTGATCCAACACCTACTAAATTCAATGACAAAACGCCAATTGATTTTGAATAGAGGAAAACCTGGCCCAAAAGTGCCTACGGATTTCTTCTGCCTAGGTGAATGACTGAAGTGCACTTCAAATGAAGTACTGTCAGCACATGAGGCAGTGTTCAAACACTGTTAACCTTGTTAACACACGTTACTCTGCTGACTGACAGCTACCAGCCATCCACTCTGCAAGTTAGTAAACTCAAAATGACAGCATGAACACAGAGTGCTTCTGAGACCTGGGGAGCCGTTTTGCCCTCTTCACTACAGCATCTCTTAACTATTTGCCTAAATAAGAATCTCTCTCCTGTTATCTACAAAAAGAATATCTACCCATTCCTCTACTTCAGAGAAAGCACTTGTGCACGCTCTCAACTAAAAGAACTTCTACAAGTACCTTTCACATCATGCTAAAAAACAGCATATCATAGAATCAGAATGGTTTGGGTTAGAAGGGATTTTTAAGATCACATATTTCCAACTATCCTGCTATAGGCAGGGACACTTCCCTCTAGATCATGTTGCACAAAGCCCCATCCAGCCTGGCCTTGAACACAACCAGAGAGGGGTTGTCCACAACATCCGGGCAATCTGATTCAGTGTGTCACCACCTTCGCAGTGAAGAATTTCTTCCTAATTACAAGTCCAAATGTACTCTTTTCCTGCTTAAAGCCATTTCCCGTCATTCTGTTATTACACTCCCTTGTAAAAAGTCCCTGCCCATCTTTCCTTTAGGTTCCCCTTCAGGTACTGCAGTCCACTATATAGATAAGATCTGGATAGCAGCTCTAAGTCATATGCACTGGAAACACTGTTTCTAAAACGCATTTTAACGACAGGAAGGTTTCATCTTAAAGCACACAGGCATACCAAGAGGAAAGCTCTGGAATCCAAAGATTGCATTCTAATTTCATTGTAATGTGTGTACAAAAAAAAAAATTATGAAACTGTGCTCTTTAAAAAAAAAAAAAATAAGATGTGGTTTACTTTTCCTGTAAGTACATGACATTTCTGTCATTATGCCAAGTAATATGAAGCCATATTTGGAGCATGTGCAGAATATGATAATCAAGAAATACGGACATTTAAATATAATACATACTACTTGAAATCTTAGTATGCTACAGGACTTCAAGGAAGAGCTGGCAACATGATAAGTACCAACTGGAAGTGTAGAGCATCACAGACTCGACAGAAACTGTAGGAAGTCATAGAGCTTGGTTTTGAAAACAGAAGTATGAAACAAATATGAAATAATCTGAAGAAATTCTCTATGATATTTCTGAAACAGAAAAGCAAATATCTTAGTGTCACAGTAACCCTACAGGTTCTAAATGTAGATCTATAGGCGTAGTCTTCTACCAGAACTGTATAAGTGAACCAAACACCAGCAATAGAAATGACATGGTGAAATCTTGCTTGTAGAACAGTAAATTTCTCCATGTCAGAAAAATTCCATATGTAGAACAGGATCTTCGTCCACATCAGGACAAGCTGAGACATTCCACATAATCTACTTTTATATATTTCAGGGAGTTTCCAGTTCAACTTACATGCAATGAATATAATGAACCCTAAAAAGAAAGCTGCTGAAGTAATCATTGTGTCACAGCTCAAAGGCAGCGTAAAGATTAAAAGGCATGCCTGCTGTCTCCCCACTCAGCAGGGAAAGTGAAGTCTTTTCCTTGCCCTATTAGTCAGCCTGTGAATACTTACTGCAGCTGGCAAAGAATAAGCAGGTGGAAAGAGTGCCTGAGTAATAACGATCAAGAGGACAAAGAGTGCACTATAATAAATTCTGCATTGAAGCATTGCTGGCATTATTCATCTAGGCCAGAAATGGAAGAGATTTGAGAACTACCCTTTGCATACCATCCAGAGAAACCAATGCTAAAAAAAAAAAAAAAAAAAAAAAAAAAAAAAAAAAAGGCGAATCTATAACAGTCTACATCTTTATGAGAGAGCGCAGAATCATATTTTTGTTGTCAGGGAAATTGCTTGGATGGGTAAACCTGTGGAATTAGAAGCATTACTGAGGAAAAAAAAAAAACAGTGAAAAACAAGATAGAATCATAAATTAAATTGGAGATTCTAGAAATAGATGTGCCCTCAGGTCTGCCACTATGACTAATTCAGCATCGTAAGTATATAACGCCATGCCTGTCTACTAGATTACTGAGTCTGGTACCATAAACCAGCTGAAATTTTAGCTGTGGAATAAAAAAAAAAAAAAAAAAAAAAAAAAAAAAAAAAGGCATCTCAATGAAATTTGAGCACACATTATGGGTCTGATCTGTAACAGAGATATTGGCAACAATCCTTTAGCAACTAAAATTAACAGAATAAGAATTTGATGCCTCTCAGCACCTGTGCACAGAAACAGGTGAATCACAAAGGAGCTTCTAAATAGTGCTTGGTCAGTCTGAATTGTGTCTGCTTCTGTCTATGGCCAAGTGAACCTCTGTTTGCCCCGTGCTGCTTCCCACAGCACTGATTCCATTTCAAAGGTTATTCGTTGTATGGTTTTGCCAACAATGCTTTTACAGGAGACTTACCACTGCAGAGTGCTGAACTTCCCTAAACTGTCTAGAAAACCTGTAAGACAATGAAGCTAAGGGTGTAAGCACAACTGTTTCATTGTTGGACAGATTTATTATAAAGCAACATGCTTACTGCTTTTTTTCCCTGAGTCTCTCAATGCAAAGAAAAAGAATGAAGCACAAAGACTTAAGGGTGGTTTTTTTTGTTCATTCATTTTCTGTGGATTCCTTCTACCTTGAAACTTCAAGATAAATGGCATCAAATACTACAGATATTGAGGATACATCGCAGTTAAAGCACAGAAATACAGAACACATTTCAGAGTGAAACCTCCAGAGTTGTGGAGTTTCTTTTACTTTTTGTTGTGTTTTTCCTTTTTTTTTTTTTTAAAAAAAAAAGTCTCTTACCATCATGTGGTACTGAACAAAACTCAAGAAATGCAAACTGAGATCCTTACCTAAACTGCTCAAATCAGCACCATTTGCAAGAAATTAATGTAAGCTTTCTCATCAGTGCTGTGAAGCAGCAAGGAGAAAAAGGGAGGAGAAAGAGAGGGAAAGTCATAATTATACTTTTCAACAGGCTCTTGTACTTTCATGATAGGCAGAGTCTTCAAGTCAATTTCCACTATACAAATATTGTACTGACATGTCTCAAAAAAACTGTGATGACAAATACCAGAAGATACAAAGACTATGAAATAAGCATATATTTGTGAGTGTAGGTTTACTTTGTCTACTAGCAAGTGTTCCCTCCCTCACCCTATCCCTCCCTACAGACACAGACATTAAAGCTTCTACCACCTTGTTTGGTTTACCTCTGAAGCTATTTTTATTAATTCATGCCTACAATTCCACATGAAATGCCAACAAAATAACTTAAGGATGATCCTGTTCTTAGATCATAAGCAAGTTACTTGAAAATGCAAGAAGTTATTTTAGTATGAAATGCAGACAAGTGTCATATTTAAAATGGGTATGCCAGTGTTGGATCTTAAAATCTTCACAAATCCACTACTCAGTATTTTAACCTGTTAAAGAATGACTTCTTCCAATCCCTTGAATAAACATTTGTAGAATTAACATATATAAGCCACAGCTTAAGAACTTTGAACTTGTATAGGTAATGAATTGAAAACCGTCAAAAAGTAAAGCCCTTGTGATTAAATAATATATTGCTTACAGTACAACAATATCTGAAAGTGCAGAACAAAGCAAAGTGCAGTAGAGGGTCTCTGCCCCAGAGAGTTTACAGTTTAAGCAGGACAAAAGGTAAGTTCCTCCCCTTTGTCCCCAGTTGTACACTCACTTAACTAAGCCTCTTCAGAGAGCAGACAACTGTTCAAATATGCAATATCCAACTCCTCCCACTGTTGTGATGACCCCTTCCCATACCCTGTCCCTAGTTTGTTTGTTGAGGTTCTAAACAGAGAGTATCTATTGATGCTACTTATCTCAGAGGAGCTAGCAGCATGGAAAGTCTCAACTCCTATCTGTCCTTATGTCATTTGCTAATGTATTGCTGGCTAACATATTGTGGTTCTAAAGCAGCTGACAAAACAGCTGCTATAACAGTAATCACTATTCATTTTCTAAAGTGTCTGTTAACTCAAGAGTTTATGTACTGCGTTGTCATATTAAAGCAAAATACATTTTTTGCTGGCTTTGATTAATAATTAACTTCTAGGCTTTGTTTTATGAGCTCCATGTGGCTTACCACTGATGGTACCATACCTGCACATTTCAGAAGCATACAAACAGCTGATCACAGAACGCTGGTTGCAATGCCTGTGTATTCAGAACTGCACTTAAGGTGTCCAAAAATACCCCCTCAGTTTACTCATTTCATTGTCCTTAGCTTGTAGTCTGACTTCCTACCAAATAACTTCTGGGAAATGTTGTACATCTCTCAAAGCGGCACACGCAATCAGCTCTGAAATGGGAGTGAAAGGACTCCAGAAAGTTGCCTCCTCTGTGCTGGTATTTCTGCTGAATACCAATGCCATCTCTCTCATCCTGAAGGCTTATGGTTACCCTGGCATCGAGCCTGAGTGACCACTGTGGCAGCTAGATAATGTATACAACAGCAGAAGTGGCATGAAAACAAAGGTCTCCCAAATCTCTTTTTTTCCTCCCCTCACCCCCAAGGGAAACGAAATCCATGATCTCAGGGTTCTGATCATGACAGGAAGCTGGCAAGGACATTGGTTGCAATTGCAGCAAAAAAAAAAAAAAGTTTCCTACAGGATCTCACATTATCCACTATTCACATTATCCATAATGTACATCTTTAATATCAATGATGGATAACTTTATTTGTAACTGAATGACAGAACAAAGTCTGTTGGCGTACAGTGCTTGAACATGATTCTAATTTGATATCTTCTCTTTGCAGAACTCTTATTATTAATCATATGTGGCATTAGATTTTCAAGTTTGCCTAGTAAATGCCTCAGCCAATGGTCTGCTCAGTAAAAACTTTCTTTGTGCCAAGCACCAGCCAAACATAGAGACAGCAATGAGACCTAGGGGGACTTGTGTGGTTAAAATAAACCCTCTCCACCATTTCACACCATGAATTGTCAGAAGATAAACATGCCCATGCTAGTGGTAAATTCAAGTTTATGGAAACCCCTTTCTACCCTCAAAGAAAAAGGGGTTTCTAGGCTTTCTTACCCCTACATATATCTACCATTTTCCACAGGAAGTCATTTATTATTTATAACAGAGGCATTGCCTCCACCCTTCCTAGTTGCCTATGTCTGTTAGTTTCACAGCAGAAATATATTTTCAGCTCTATTTGAATACTGTTCTGCTTTATTTTATTATGTGAGAACTAATTTCTAAGTCACATGCAATGTAGAAGATAAATTTCAGTAACATTTCTCTGAAGACTCTTAAAATTCCAGTACTTTTTTCCAAATTTCTTTGGAATTATTCCACTCAAGCAGCAAAAGAAAAAGCATCTGTTCTGCTTTGTCACTTCTTCCAAGCCAAATAAGCAGCAAGCAGGCTTTTATCCATAAACACCATATTTTGAAGGTAGCATAAGGAGCGTTTTTAAGAACTTCATCTCATTCTGCAGCAAACCCCCATGTGCAATCTGTTGCTTAGGACACATGTGTAGATTTTTATACCTTTAATTCAGTTCTCAGACTGGAATCTAACTGATGACCTCCTGGACCTCCTGTGTTCCTCTAGCTGGTTGTCATTCATCTTATGATTACGTTGGACACAAAGACATAATTACACATCTACACACTGCAAACCAATAAAAAGCCACAATTTGTACATTTTCACCTACACCTAATATCTTGCTGACTCCATAGAGGAGCTCTAGCCCCACAGCTACATCCATTCCAACTTAATTACTGTCAAGAACATGAATATTATTGTTATCAACCTAATTATTATGTATTTTTAACTATAGTGATTGCATGAAATTGCCCTTTGCACATAGGTTCTTCCTTTCATCTGTAAAATAGGTGGAATTTCTATGTTCCTTGAACATTACAGCTGCTTGCTTTGCCTGAAATGTTTTAACAGTAGCTCCTCAAGTCTGGAAATAAGGACACATGTAAGCAAACCTATGTTATCAACTCAATGGAACCTGGAGACATGCTGAGTGTCACTGCAATTAAAGAAAGTTACAATGTATAAGATCCTCTAATATCTTAGTAATGTATTTTTCAATACATTCAGCTTAGCTAACAAGCCTCTGTTCCCCATCTGCCCTTCTCAGTGATTTTTTATTGATTGTTTTTAAGAACAACAGTTTGTGATGTTGCACATGGTTTGTCAGCAGCACCCTAATGAAAGTCTGCCTTCTCTATGCTTCAGTGAAGTCATCTCAAAAAGTAGTCCATGGATAAGCTGGAATTCTCCATGAGTGGAAAATTTTTAAGAAAACCAATGAATCTTTTTACTTGCAAAGAAATTAAAATGATTACTCAAAAAAAAAAATCTACTCTTTGTTTTCTAGGCTATTATTTGTTCTTCTGCTATTCTTCTCAAGAGATTTATCAGTAATTGTGCTGCAAGCTTTCGCCTTGAATGAAGTAATTAATTATAGGAAACTGTAAGTGACACAAAATGAGTAGGTGGCCTAAATCATTGGGCTAGGGAAGTCAGACCTTTAACCAAATTAACAAGAACAAATCAATGGACAAAACTATGACAAATAACATATATATCCACCAAGCCTTAAAAAAAAAAAATAAAGCAGCGTGCGTTGAAGTAGAATTTAATTTGTGTACATATTTCTATGATAATTTTGGCAGGCAGTATGACATCTGTCAATCTCTTTGAAGATTCAACTCTGTTTTGTTTGACTGAAGTCTAAGAATATAAAGCAATCACATAAATGAGATTTAATACCTTGAGAAGCAACTCAGATTAAAGAAAAGCATCCAAAAAGCAGAGTAGTTAAAGGAGGTCCAGACAAAGGTGGTTAAATCATCAAGACAACTTGCCTAGAAAAGGAATTAAAAGCACCAGGCTTGTTTACATTGAGAAAATAAGTAGATGAATAAGGCAATCTACAAAAAAGTACTTGAAGTGAAAAATGAAGCATTGCAATTTCGCATCTTTCAGTACGAGAAGGAAGAGTGATACTTAAATTCAAAGGAAGCAACTACAAGAAAAGGGAAAATATTTTGATAAAAGATGATAATTTCCTATATTAAAAGACCTGTATTCTTACTGAATAGTTAAACAGTTAAACTCATTGCTACAGGTTTTCACCAGTAACAAATATAGCTCTCTATCTCAGACCGAGGGGGAAAAAGAAGCTTTTACTCTGATAAAAATATCCAGAGCAAGCAAGAGAAGACAAAAATAAAGCCTCACATCATGTTCCAGGGTCAAATCAATTCCAAGGCAATAGCGATTAGCATGGCTGCAAACTGTCTCACATCTGCCAGGCACAGGATTTCTCAAACCCTCCTTTGTAACACACTGGGCTGCCCACTGTCAGCCAAGGGACTGATTCAAAGTTCCCAGCTATCTTTACATTGCAGATGTTCTTATCACACATTCACACCAAACTGCTGCCATCACAGAAAGTATTTGATGGAACAAAATCTTTTATTTCTATTGCTCATTGAAAATAGGACTTAAAGAAAAAATTCTGGTGAAGAGCATCTTCATTTCTTCTTGCTCTTCTGAAAGCCCCCTGGAGGTTGATGTAGAAAGAGTTAGAAGAAAAGAGCAATTTATGAAAAATATATTTTGGAGAAGCCACTTAGTAACTTCTGAGTATTACTTTATCATCCTATTTCTTGCAGTAAAACTATTATGCACTCAACAGTCACAAATAAAATTTTTCCTAGAATTTCACTTGCTTCCTGAGGTCAAAAAGCCAACACTCTCACAAATTGTAATCACCTTTTAAAGAACACTCCACATGCAAGCATAACCAAAGCTATTCCAACAGTTTTGAATTATTTTGCTTATGCTCATTTTTGTTTCTCTTAAGATACTTGGTTAGACCTCCTGTAGCTCATTTTCTAAAGATAGTTAAGATGTGATATGAGTAGAATGCTGGCTTATGAATTTCAAGTATCCACTATAACGTCAAAGTATTTCAGTGTATTAGGTCTTCTGTTGATAAACAAGCTGGAGGAAGAGCAAAACTTTTAACAAGAAATCTAGAGAAGACTTCATGGATTACTTTACATATACTAGCCTGGACTAACACCTGATCTGCTGTCAGTCTACCTGAGTGCCATATTTAAAGAAGTACAGAGACTGCATGTTTACCATAGGTGCTTCAAACGGTTCTTTGAAAGAACCTATGAAAGAATTCTATGAGGATGAAAGAACCAATTATGAAAATGAAGTAATTTGTACTAATTAGTAAATCAATTCTCGGTACTGAAGATCTCATCCAGCCCAATACTGGAGTCAGTTAAAGACAAGAGGTTCATAGTCTCACCCTAACAGATTTAATTCGTATGAAAAATGAATTAAAATGAATTAAGGCAAAGAAAAGCTGAATTCAAAAAAATAAAAGCCCAGAAAGTTTAGCCTGCCATTAAAATTTATCTTAACAAGAACAACAGGAGATAAAATACATCTGAATCTTTCAGAGCCTGAAATAGTTGGTGTTAAAAAGAGCTGAATACATAAGCAAGTAATGGGATGGCTAGTGTTTACTGTTAACTGCTTAACATATCCTCATTACTTGATACATGACCTCACACATCTTGCGCTATGGCAATCTCAGTTTAAGCTGTATTGCATTTTCTAAAGACTCCTTTGCTTAGGAAAAAAGAATTAAAGAAACAAATAATCTTTTGTGAAAATATTAACGTTTGCTAACCTATCCCATATTGCTTCTTATAAACAACTAACAAATTATGAAAAATGTTAGCAAAAATGACATCATTCCTGGGATGTAAAACAGAGGTTTTGTAGAGTACTTTCAACCCTACATAAAAACAGCGTAGCACTTAAATTTGTTGCGAGATCTCCAACTAATCAATATTTGATGCAACTATACTCCAGTTATTATAGTGCCTTCTTTAATGAAAATATCGTATGCTAAATACAGAGACAAATTTGATTTGATTTTGCTATTTCTTTGCCATATTCAGAAGAGTGAGAACAGTAATAATTAATAACCCTGTGCTTCACAAAGAGTGAAATCAGACACATTTTATCAAGCGTCTGGGTACATACTTTTTCCAGTTGCAATCCAGCAGAAAAAAATATTGATAATTGTGCCTGTGGTGAATCCCAATGAAATGTATTTGCATGACATTACTGAAGAAGAGGGAAAATGAAAATCAGCACTTAAAATTTTACAGCTGATTTTTTTTCTAAGTGTTTGGTCCTGAAGTTTCATGACTGTTTTAATGCAGTTGGTTCCCCTTAGAGATGACATCTTGAAGTGCGATGTCTTGAATGTTTCTCAAGTAATTGGATTTCAGTAAGCAGCAGCACTTGGCATTGTCACAGATTTTAAATAAAAGCCTTATATTATGAAATATGATACATCGTACTACACAGCATCGTGATCCTAGACCTCCCAAACAGAAATTTTAAAAACTTCACTCAAATTCCAACTGAATTTGGATCAAGAAAGTACATGTAAGTGTGTGCAGCTCTCCTGCCCACATGGCTGCACACATTCCTGACGAAACTCCAGCTGTTCCAACAGTATTTCAGTCTGCTCAGAAATGAATTTGAGCCACTGTTGGTGCTGATATCTTTGCTGTCTGTGAATACTTTCCTAGAGTTCTTGGAGGAGGAAACTGCAAGAAGAGAACAAGCACTGCAGAAAAAGTTAAATTCCTACTTAAAAGAGCTTGAAAAGGAGCTCAGAGGGTTTTTGTGGAATACACAGCCTGACACTCACTATTCTCCTTCTGAATTACTTTATCACATATTAAAACAAGGAAACAACAAGGAATGTGTTAGCTGCTCAGAAGACAGAGGAAAGACTGTTATTGAAACCTTAATTCACATCTTAAACAAAACTCAAAACAAACTATAACATCAATACCTGAAGGTAAGTTCTAACATTTTCCACTGTTTATCCCTTGTAGTTCAGAAGATGCACTGAATTTTCTTCCAGAAGTTATAGAATTGATTTTTCCCATCTGCTCTTTTTACACAAGTAACAGTAGCCATTCTATTTGCCTATATCCCAAAACAAATGAGTTAAAGGGTGGGATCCCCAGTTCTAAGAATCAGGGGAAATATAAACTCTTGGTACTCTGCAAGAAGTACTTGTCTGAATTTTATTTTAGCTGGACTATTCAAAAGGTAAAATTTTAAGGTTTACACATCAGAAACAGACTTTAGGCTCACCATTGTTTCCCAGCTCTCACACTTTTGTTTCAAAATTAGAAAACAAGCAAACAAGAGTGTCTGATTACATCATAGAAGATTAAGAAATAAGATGCATCTTTTAATCTACTTCTCTCAGTGTAATACTAAAATTCTTCCGTAACTTTTTTTTTTTTTTTTTTTTTCCTCCTGTTTGAGAGACTCATCAACTGCAGCTATAGAATTTATCCTGCAAGTGCTGCTCCATATCTCTGCTTGGCAGGGCTTCTTCTAAACCATAATATAAGTGCTTAATTATATGTAAGGTCTAATTTAAAGCCTCATAATCATCCCCTGCCTTTTATCTATTAAAGAAAACTGGTTATCAGCTAAAAGTGGTTTGATATCATTGATCCGGAGAATATCAGGCCAAGCACCATTAGAAATATCAATAAGCATATAACACAAAGAAGTCAACTCACCCAGCTGCAGATAGAGTCTCTAGGCATAGAGCACTACTTCTCAGGAAGTGACCATCATCCAAGAGTCATTTTGGAAGCTAGCCCTAAGAATGGGGAGGAGAGAACCCTGGGCTCATTTAAGGGCTAGCCTCCAGTCATGTGGGAAGCACAGGTGAATGGCTTGTACCTGTGATTCCTGAGCCAGCCAAACCCCCCTTCTCCTCCACCCTCCTCCTCCTTCACAAGGGGCTCAATCATCAGTTCAGGCTGCGACATAACAGTTTCTCTACAGATGGTTTGGGTATCAAGGTTGAATTTGGAGATGAATACCTCCCTAAATCCTACTACTAGAGACAGAAGCTTCTGAAGCAACTCCTAGACTGAAAGGATCATGATAACCAAATAGACCACATCTTTTCTGTAAGAGAATATAGCCAGATAGGTACTTCTGTTGAACATTTGAGTCCTGGGCAACTGATGCTGCAGGAAATCATTTCCTTTGTAAAATACATTTAAAAAATCAAATTATGTTTCTAGGCTGATTATTTCTGTGTATTTGAAAGTGAAACAAGGAGAGAGAGATTTCTAGTTGAAGCTAGATTCTTATTCTCACAATTTATAATCTGATAACGTATTCAGGAAAATGACAAGGGGCATCAAAAGATGCTATGGGTGCATTGTTGGCTTTTTTTTTTTTTTTTTTTTTTTTTTTTTTTTATTTTTTTAAGAAAAAAAAAAAAAAAATTTATTTTAAACCAACAAAAAA
>NW_024884844.1:2705158-2933989 GCF_019232065.1 Centrocercus urophasianus
TTTTTTTTTTTTTTTTTTTTTTTTTTTTTGGTGATACTTTTAGCAGGCAAATGCAAAACAGTGTTAATTTTCACCCACCTACATCTCACTCTGCCTCCCCAAAGCTTCTTTTTAATGCTTCAGAAGATTTTATTGGGTTATCTCAGTTTCTTTTTTACAAGTCCACTCCTCTATTGCACGATAAAAGGATCTGGAGAGCAAGAAGTAACAAGGAATATGGCAGGATGCTGAGGTAAATAAATAAATTCTGACTTTTCATTGAGCATATGACATTAATCTTTGATGTTATGAGATTAATCTGTGCATGAAACAGAGAACCCACTGATTGATATTTCCCTGGAACAGATGCTACACATGCAAAGTACCAAAGAGAAGCAGTGTGCAAAACAAAGGCAATCTGGTACCTTTCCTGAAGGATTAAGACATAGTTTATGGTGTTTCTGAATGATTGGTCCAACCAATCCACATGCAGTAAATCATTTACATGCTAAGAATACATTCTCAACATAGTAACAAAATTGCTCAGCAGAGTTTTAGGTGTTTTGTTTGTTTTTATTTACAGAGTTTAAAATTCAGTCTCTTACCTGTAGCTATTTCCATAGAATTTAGTGACAAAATGTCCTGAGCCTATAGAGTCGTGGTATTTAGTTTGACAGTTGTGGTGGCTGGTATATCTGGTTTGACTACTGGAATTTTCTTAGGAAATCTGTTTTTAGTTTTGTCATTATGAGATTCTGTTAAGCTAAGCAAGGTCTGTGTGCCTTAATTTCCCTGCACAATGGTCGGATATACTCTCTAGCATATTTAATCTGGAAAAGGGTTTTTGGCTGGTTGGTTGGGTTTTTTAATTGTTTTGATCTATGTTTTGTTTTGTTTGTTTGTTTTCTAGAAATGAATATAGCTTCATTTAATAAAACAAGCCCAATAAAACCAGTGCAGTGACTTCTCTTTTTGAGGCAGATATTCCCTGAGATGCACTGTGGATCAAAGTTTCAGCTTGGTTACTTAGTGCATACTTGCCCAATTTAGACAGAATCAGACCTTCCAGAGTGAGACCCAGACCTATGCTGCATTGCAAGCAGTAACAACATAGCATGAGCTTATACACACTTTGAAGCTCCTCTCTAACTTAGGCAGACAACGATGAGATCACTGTGGGAAAAAATTACTCCAGTCTGCCCAAAGCTAAGCACATGGTGCTGTCACAGAGTAGCTGGGACATGTTTGACATTCAGCCCAGGCATGGGGCATAATAGCCTATTCCTAGATCTACAGCATAATCTTGAGACTAATATAAGATTGAGGGTAGAGCAAAATGTTTCCCTGACTTGTGCTGAGTGGGTCTCCACTGTAAGCAAAGCTGATCTGAGATTAAGGCTGAGACCGTGGGGGCCAGAGAAGCAGAAACCACAAAGACCATACAGTAGTTTGCACAGCCATAGTGTAGGCTGCATACTCATTTGGAGAACAGTACAAGTATTTGCTATTTATACTTCAGTAGCAATTTTAAAATGTCCAGAAAGATTTTAACTCCATGGAACTGGTAACATGTGATCCTAGGAAATGGTTCAATTGTATTTAAAATCATAACTGCACAAGATGGAATTTTTAAAAGCCATGACATTGTGGGGGTAAAGCAATACAAGAAAGCATAGCTCAGTGTTATTTATGTGATTCTCTTTCCTTGCTCTTTCCAGAGGATTACAGTGCCAATCTGTAAAACACTATCAACCACTCTGAAACTAGAGTGCCTTAACAAGAGAAAATTAGTTAAGGAAAAATGTAGCCTTCAAAAGCAGGAACAGGCAAAATAATTTCAAATCAAAAGTTCAATTTAATCTGAAAGGAAAACAAATCCATCAATGTCTATTCAATTTTCACTAACGCCTAGAGGGACACTCAACTCAGTTTCAACTGTCCTTTCTCTCTTCCTCTCATTCTCTCCATCTTTTAAGCTCTCTTCTTGTTTTGTTTTGTTGTGTTTTCTCAACAGAAGATTTACGTTGGGCCGTCTAATTTAATTTCCATTCCATATATTCGTGCATAGCTCAAAAATGGTTAAAATGTTCTAACAGATATTTAGTTGCCCAAAATTATCCTGGATTTTCTTGTATTTTTGTTGTTGTGGTGGTGGCTTTTTGTCTTAAAACTCAGAATATTTGTGCACTCTGCTTAACAATTTACTTTTTAGTGGCAGTGATGATCTCACACTGATACTGTTCAAATGGAACATGGCCAACTGCACCATAGCAGGCTCTTCTTTGCAGTGGGAAACTGTAGAAATATATTCCCATTACCCAAGTTGGGCATTACAGTACAAGCTGAACAATGTCTTGAAATAATAGCCTGAGAGAAATCACAGGAAAAGAGAAATGTGAGAAAGCAATTTTGGACTTTGCTTGCTATTATTCAACATACTACCCTAATAGCAGTGATCTGATAAAGAAAATTGAACATTGAATGAAGGCACTATCAGTAAGCTCAGGGAAAACTTGACTCCATCTTGAGTGAATGTAAAGGAAGTAGTTTTATTGTTGGGGCTACCTTCCTTCTGTCACCAGTTATTTTGAAATATGAAATACCTTCTCTTGATTATAACCTAGGTTTGATTTCATCTGATTTTGTTTCACATTATTGTGAGCTTTCTAATTGCACAGAATCTCCTATCAAATGATATACATGCAATAGTTTCCATTCTCCATTTAATATCACTTCCTTATACATTAATTTCTTACTGTATGCTGCATTCACCTGAAGTCCCCAAGTAAAAAAACGTTCCATAGAGACACACATGATATTTTGAAGTATATAGGTTCAGGCAAGAACTGGACCTACATTTTGTCTTGGAGAGGTACTTTAACCAAAACTTTTCTGTAGTGGGTGGGAGCTTGTTCTGTCCTTGAATCTTCCAATCTTTTTTTTTTTTTTTTTTTCCTGTAAAATTAAGTAACCAGCCAAATGCTGAATATTTTTAAAAGATGAAAGATAAATCCTGGTCAGCTTTATTTGAAATTCTATCAAAAACTTATTTAAAGTGTCTCAGGCCAAATAAAATTCTAAGCACCTCAAAAAGGACAATTTTTCACATGCTTAATATTTTAAAAAAGAGTGAGAGGAGGGGAGGTTTTGCCTTTTTCATTCACATCAACTTATTTAAATACTTCTATATGCAGGGAAAAGAGCAACATTTTTAGTATTTCAAAAATCATTGGAAAGTCACCCTTAAGCAATTTGTGTTCTTAAGGGAGATGACTGATGAGTTTCCTGTTATTACCTGCTTCATGGCATATTTTCAGTCAGTGACTTGGTCTCACTTTCTCTTTTACAGAGTTCAGTGACACGTTGCTGTACATATTATTTGTAAGTTAGCTATAGAACTATGTAGCTCCAAGTCAGGTTTGAGAAGCATTTGCAATGGGGATTTCATCATATATTAAAGAATATCATATATTAAGGAATAATATCTTCACTATATTTTTTCTTGTATATGCCCAAGGACACTCTCAGCAAGTTGAATAATAAGCAAAAGCTCATTTTGAGTTTTGGATTGCTTACTTTCTCATGGCCAGTCAGAAACCATATCCCTCTTCCATGGACTCCATTACAATCCTGCAGCAGCTCTCTTGGTCAAGTCCATGGGGGTCCTATACCAGCATAAGGAAGGAAGAATGACTTAAAGACTTAATGTTTCTTGTAGACACATCTGCATGTTGGGCTCACTCTTACCTCACATTAAAACAGCAAAGCTTGACAATTAAAATGCAAACAATGTGGGTGAATGAATTTGCATCTTTTGCCTTCCTGACCCCTGCACTGAAGCAACCTAAGAGCTTGTATTTAATCAAAGAAGAACTCCCCGAGGAGCCAGTGTAACCTCTGGTACTTTTCATGCCAGCACGCTAATTAAGTATCACCTTCACTGTGGAACAAGTGGAATGCTTCATACTGTTGGGCTTTTACAGATCTTTCCCACAGGGCAAAAATTCTTTAGAACTCCTGTCCTAAATTGAGGCCTAACAACATCTAGAATTGTTTTACATGGATTTATCTTGTCATGTCTCATCCAACCTGTCACAGCAATACCTTTCATAAGGTTTTGAAACTGCACATCAGGCTGACCACTAAGCCTTGGCATGATGAACCTGATGTAAAAGGGAAATGGAGAAGAAATAAAGAGAATGAATAGCATTACTTCACATTGTTTCTGAGACATTTGAAGTTATGCTTTCAATTAGTTTGGATGGAAAAATACAGGAAGATGGCAAAAAACAAAATTTTTTTTGGCATTAAAAAAAACTCATTATGCAATATTTTAAAATTATACCGGTTTTCACTCTAAAAGTGTATGTGAACATAAAGAAATTCCTTATGGTAAGGCTGAAACTGTGGGTTACCCCAATGTGATGCAGTATCTCACTGAGTGTCAGCTTGGAGAAAAGTCATTCTAGATTATCTCAAAATGCAAACTGATTTTGTTTATAATAAGAAAATGAATAAAAAATTACTTGTTTCCCTTTTCCATACCATTTAAATTCTAGGATATATTACACTGATTCAATGTGTCTGATTTTGGAGGGGATTGCTCAGACAAATGTTGGGACAGAAAGTAAATCCAGGTCTTTTGCAAAGGCAGCCATGAATATTTAATTATACATAAACAGTTCCTTAAAATCCTAAACTTACTTGCTATAGAATTTTAAGAGATCTTCATTTTTGAATCAATCATTATAGTATGAGAACAGTATTACTTTGATCTATGGTGTACAGAGAAAATTGTACTCCTGATGAAAATTTCAAAGCTTAGAAAATTCAGAAAAAGTAAACATTCACTTTCCAGGGAATCTGATTCGAATCTGGCCAACTGAGTCGGAGCCTGAATTTGAGAAGATGTTCACAAAAAACATGATTCTCTCAGTATCCAGAAATTGAGAAAATTATGAAAATTTAATTAAACCAAGTCAGGACATTGATATTGTCACCGTATTTACATGGAATATATACACATACTGCAGTGTCTAATAGATTAAATGTGTATCCATATTGGTTGAACGCAGATGAAACAGGCATCCAAGTTTCCTGGAGGTTTTCCATTAAAATACATCAATGTTATCTGCTCTGGACATTCCCAGTGGGTTAATTACTGCTGTTTGGATCATAATATAAAACCAGCAGCTAAAGAGCGCTCATGGTTGGCAGTGAAAATCAGACTTATTGAAATTATATGTATATATGTATTTTTTTTACATTATGAGGCTCCATGGTACTTCACGGGACTTGTAGATCTGATACTTCGCACTTCTACTTTCCTCTGTGAGGTAAATTCCCATCTACTTTTTTTTTCTATCTTACGTAGAAGACTCAGATTCAGTAAATTACTATACTCTCTCCTGCATAGCTAACTTTGTGTCCAGATTGCTTATCTTCTGAATCACGTGCCTTTAGCTTAGTCCTCATATTTTTCTCAATGCCACTAAGCATTCATTGCTTTCCAGTCAATTTTTGTTTGTATTTAATATGATTAATCATTTATTAATATTATGCCATCTAATTGATAGAGAAGAAGATTTAAAGTGTATTCAAAGTGAAATTTCACAGATTCTTCTACCAGGATGGACTGAATTTTTTAACAATTTCAAATAGCTGTTTGCTACTGATGTCTCTCTCACATATGCAGTTGCATGGGAACTGCTGAATCATGGCCTGAAACTCTCATTGATCACCTGAGGTGAAGGCAATTCACCTGTGCCAGAAGGGGTGGAGCCTGGCTCCACTCTCCTAGACCCATTTAAGAGCTGACTATCAGTGAGAAAGGATCTCTTCTGGATATCCCTTTTCTGGAGTTTTGCAGTGAGCCCAGGATGTGGGCAAGCATTCTATCTATTCTCTTTTTGTTATTATAACCTGTTTAGCTGAAGCAATCTTGTTTATTTTATAATTATAGCATCTTTATATTCATTGATTATACAGTAGTGGAAAAAAAAAAATAAGGCATAACGAGCAATTGGTAGAATTATCTTATGAGTTGTTTTTATTACATTGAAGTGCAAGAAGTACTTTCTTTGAGGGAGTAATTATGCTAGATAATATAATTTAAGAGGAAATCCATAGTGAGTTAGAGATTTTCTTTAGGTTAATCCTCTGTTTGTGACAATTTATAGGAAACACATCTAAATGCAAGAAGAAAACAGGAATGCCAGAAGCATCAGTAGTTTCTCGACTCTTTCACTGATGTCTTGAATCTCTCTGCATTTCACATTGCATTTAACCAGAATTATGTTCATACCTTTCTGAGGCTATGCAGCCTCTTGACTCAAACTGAACTTGTTTAGATTAACTCCGATTGTCTTCTCCTGCCATTTTGCTTGTTAAATCTTAGGTAACAGACTCAGGCTTGTGCAAATTCCCTGACATATACTGGGAGCCTATATCAGACTTACCACTGCTCTAAGAATGAAAGCGTGCTTTTTCCAAACTCCTTAATCAATAATGTTTTTGTCAATACTCAACATGCACGAAATAAATAGTGGAGGTAAATGGGAGGTATTCATTATTAGCCCTTCTTGCTCAGATTTACACACAAATTCTAAATGTATGTCACATGGAAAACTCAAGAAAAAAGTCAGTTAATATTTAAAAAGTTGATCATTCCCTTTCTGTTTTATTGTCTTTATTTTAAAGGTTGAAGGGAGTGAATGAGTTCTTTCGAGAAGGATGGGGAAGGCACAGGGATTTGGGGTTTATTTGGATTTTACATTGTTCAGTTAGTAGGTATTTATAAATGTCATTTCTGTCTATTGGCATTTTCTTCCCTCTGGCTGTTGAAAATGAATTGCAATTGTTTTAGATGCCATTCAGTTTAATGAGCGACTTTAGAAAAAAAAAAAATTATCCCCCACACAATTACACATAGACATTTCTCTTTTGGATACAAAATTAAATACCTTCTTCTCTTGGTGCATAAGGATATTCATCATGAAAATAATCCAGTCAACCATTTGCTATCAGCTATAACCAGACAGCTCTGTTGGTGCTAGTGGCCCAAGAGTAACCTCTGTTGCCATTGGACAGAGTGGCCTAAAGAATTAGTTTCACAGCTGAGCGTAGCAGAAAATGATGGATGAATGGATACGACTAATAAAAGGCAAATTACCCAGTAAAGAAAAACACACAAAAAAGGCGGCGACTGCTGTCAAAAAAACCTTTTTTTCCTCTTGTCTCCTGGAAAAAATTTATACTTCTAACTCTGATTTTTTAAGACTGTATAGACCAGGCCAGCCCTACATACAATCTGTCCTCCTTCAGCTTCCCATCAATGTAACAACCTACTCCATCCAATTTCTCTCCTAAGAAAACCTATGTCCTCAAAGCACCAGCAAAGCCAGCCAAATTCTTCCCCTCCATATTAGGAAATCTCTCTCAAATCTCACACCTCTTTTCTTATCCCGGGTTAGAGTTTTATCTATTAATTATCTCAAAATTTCCCTAAACTTCTGGCCAAAGATCCCTGAAAAACACAGCTGATAAGTATACGAAGGCCTTCTTCTGATATCCTTCAATCCTAGTCCTTTTATTTACACACAAATCCTGAGTTGTTCATTGCTCACAGAGTCAATGACAGCCTCGTATAGCAAGAAAGCCTAGTCTATTTGGGGGTGACTGTGTAATGAGAAATTTGTTCTCTTGCCTCATAGCTATTTGTTGTTAAACCGAGGAGAAGGTAAGAGTGGATAAGACAGTGATGATAGTAGCTCAAACTAGTAGGTCTACGGTCACTATCAGTCTCTGTTTCAAAATATGTGATTATGGAGTAAAGATGGAGAGGGCAGAAGGGAATGGAAGAGAGCAACAAGGAAAGAAATGTGAAAGGATGGGAGAAGGGAAGCAGTGCAATGGGCAACAGAGAAAAGTCTTCTAGAAAGTAGCATCTGATCATCATCAGGATACTCATGTATACATCTATCATTGAGAAGAATGTAGTCTGTGGTGTGATCTACTGGAAAGTAGAACATACAAAATATGTAGCAGGAAATGGACTTTTAACACTGGATTGCCCCACATGCTCCTTATTACACTGCTGTACTTGTTAACGTAGACCAAAGTGACTATACCAATGTTATATCATTTGTTCCCTGTCAAAGAACCAAAGAATCCCATCATCCAGGTTCTCTGATTGAATCATGCAGAATTGAGTAGAAATCCTGTATGATGGTGGACACAATTGTATTCAAATTTATACAGAACACCGTAATGCCTTTGAGTAAGAAATGTTAATTTTTCCTCCACCATGCTTTTGGTTATGCATGTGTGTACAACCAATTGCTCAAGGCTCCAGGTTAACGATATGGTCTAGACTTCAAATAATTCATTAGATCAGTATTCTATCTCATTACATGGATGGAATTCGCAGCATTCTCCAAAGCCCAATTTCATTTCTTTCACTTCTCAAATTAAACACTACCTTAAAGGTTCAGTTGATAGATGACTCCATTTTATTGAATGATGATCTTCAAGGCACATGTGGCAGTATATCTTTTCCTATTAGTAAAGATCATTAGCTACAGTATAATTGCCTCTCTATGATACATAATAGTTTCATCTATTTTTATCGTTCCTGTCCTGTAATTCAATTTCAAGATTATGGTTTAACAAATCAAGGGGTATGGGAAAAAATATATTTTAGCCATCATTTAAAGAAAAGACAAGTTGCTGACAAGATACATAGGGTGGTGCTTTAAGATATATTTCTATTTGAATATTTTTGGCTAGAAGTAAATCATGACTTCTCCATTCCCTTCTACTTCTTAACAGAGAAAAATACTGAATCGTACAAAAAAGGCTAGAATACACCTTCACTGCATTTGGTAGCCTCTTTAAGGAAAGCACCTGTAACTTGCTTGGGCCTTTCCAAGCATTGAGGATAACCCTTGTTTCTGGGAAATCTCAAGATTATGAAACAGTGTATAAGAAATGCCAACTTATGCTTGCCCAGAAGACATTTACTCCACAGAAGTTTTCTAAATACTCTCCAGATGACTTGAAGCTTGCGGGAGAAAAATCAAAATCCAATGCCCCAATAACATGATATAAGGAGAGAACTGGCAAAATGAAGAGCTGTGCTGTGGTCACTGGGCCAGTCTGTATCAAGTATATAAATATCTACATAGTGTAAAACGGCTTTTTGCACGAAGTTTCACATTCGTAAAATCATAGAATGGCTTAGGTTGGAGGGGACTTAAAACTCATTTATTTCAGATCCTTCTGCCATGGGCTGGTTGCCACCCACCAGATCAGGCTGCCCAGGATCACATTCAACTTGGCCTTGAATGTCTCCAGGGACGGGACATCTAGAGCATCTCTGGAGAACCTATTCCAGCAACTCACCATTCTCTGAGTAAAAAAATCTAACCTAAAGCTACCCTCTTTTATTTTAAAGCTGCCTTTTGTCCTGTCAAACTGTATATATGAAGTATTCACTGTATACTCACACACGCACATGTACAGAGTTAAACCAAGATCCACTCAACTCCATAAATTATCAGATAGTTCACCAGCAATAGTGTTTTCTCCGTAATTCTGATGATCAAATTTGGGCCATGTCTCTCACACCATCAACTTTTCTCACTCCTTAACAAGCAGACCATTAAAGTGTTTCTGTCTCTCTTACTTATTCAGTTTTATTGAATAATTACTCTTGGTTCCAAAAGCTGTAATGGATATTTCATCTCCTCTCCAGTGACCATTCACCAGAAAATATTAAATGTAATTAAGTACTGTGGAGAAAAAAAAAAGAGAGGGAACAATGATATTCTTTATGTAGATGATATAAAATGAATTTTATATGAATATGAATTAATATAATTTAATACTAATTACCAGAGAGACATTAATGCTAATATACCTAAGTAAACCCTGGTAGGAACAGCGACAAAATATTACCAGTTATCTATATTACTACCCAAAACCAAGTCGTGTTTTTATTTGGGAGTAAAGTGGCAATAAATTTCTCATACCAGTACTGCCCAGTTGAGCAGTTTCTTGAAAATGGGATGAAAGCTCACACAAATAGTTGAAGAATAACTAGGGTATTTGTTGAGTTCCTAAGTGTTGTATTATCAAGTTTGCCATTTCTTCCCTGGTTAGATTCATTTTTTGTCTTATAATCATGTTTTAGGAAGATCCAACTTAAAGAAAGAGTGAATTGGTGGTAATATTCTTAGAAGTCTGAACAAAATCTTGGAAAGTTTTTTTTTTTTGGTCTGACCTTTTTAAAGCTATTATTAGAGGCTTCTATAGTAAGGCGATTAGGAATGCTAAAGTAACTAAGAAACTTTTACATTTCTATACATGCTGATCTTCATGTATGTGTGAAAAAGAATGATTAACGCTATCAGTATGGTAGAATTGGTCATAAAATTTGAACACAGTTCCTATACTTAGAATGGAGGCTGCTCCAAAAGTAATGTCTCCTATTTTATGAAGTTGGCCTATGATGTCAGAGGTGGATGTTGGTGCTATGGCAGTAGAGGTTGAATATTTCCCACAATATTTCGTTACATTTTGTTGCTGTGTGATGGATGGCAGCAGAGGGACAGCCTGACAAAGCAGCTTCTGATGTGGAAGTGCATATGAGTTGAAGGTGTGTCCATCATTCATATGGAAAAACTTGCTCCCACTGACATTCATCAATGCTTGCTGAACATCTGTGTAGACCAAACAGGGATGCTATCATGGTGAGGCAGTAGATGGTGCATTTCAGCAGTGGCAAAAGCAATGTGAAAACCAAGTCATATTCCAGACAGCCATGCACAGCTGGCCCATTTGCGCAAACTGGCCAATGATGGTGACTGTGTTACAAAATAGTGTTTTGTAGATGGGAATTTTCTCTATTAAATAGTTTAATTGTAATCTTTGTATCTGTAAGGTATATTTTACATTTTGCATACCATATAAGGTATCTGTATGGAAATAAATAGGAGGCATTACTTTCGGAGCAACCTAAATAATTTCCTACAGATTAATCTCTTCACTGTGCTGGAAACTTGGTCTCAGCAATAGATTTCACTCCATTCTGTAGACAGTATGGAGGTAGTTAATACCAAAGTTTTTTTTATGTCATGATCTCTGGACAAGAAATTGCCTCAGTAATCTCAGAGCTTTATGTTTCAGAACTGTGGAACAAGTAGTTTTGTGAGCTTCAGAATCCCAGGGCTTTCATTATTTTTAATTCTAAAGATATTTTTCAGGTATTTTGTCTGAGTCCTCCCTCAAGTCAGAGTTTAGGGTAGTCCGCTCAACAGCTAACTATGGAGATACCTATGGCAAGAATTCTATAGTCTTTCACAGATAATTGAAAAGTTTGAGGACTACTTTTCCTAACAGAACTAAAAAATATTTTGAAATATCAATTACCTCCATAAGGCAGAAGTGTCTTTTCTGCCTGAGACTGTACTACCTTAATCTCCCTTTAGGCTCTCAGTAGTATTCATCTATTTCTATCCAAGATTCCCAGGTAGTGTTAAATATTTTCTGTTATATCATTATTCTGTGCATGTGCAATAATTTTTTTTGAGGTTACATTAGACTTCCCATGCTTGAGTAGCTTCAGGTGATACAGTAAATCTAGTTACGCTTGTTCTAATAAATGGTAACAGATAATAGATCCTCAAGGCCAAACAATTTCAGATTCTAGCTGGTTCCCCCCATTCGAAGATTCTACCTTGTTAAAAAAGGACCACTGCTAACCACATGATTTAAAATGAATTAAACTGAATTTGCACTTTGAGCAGGGATTAAATGAAAACTTAGAGGAATTTTCATTTGAGAAGAGAGAATAACATAAATTTGTGCATAATAAAATTGTCTGGGTGCTACAGCTTCACATTTACAACTGATCAATTTTTATATGGATAGATAATTGTAAGTATTCTTGTAGTTAAATGTAAGGTAGCCTTGGAAATATTGCTGAATGACATAAGCATGGATATTTTTCCATATTCAAATATTGAAATATTAAGGCAATCAGGTATCTGATATAAATTAACTATGAGGCTATTGCCTGGAATAGGCTATCATAGAGTCCAGCTCTAGAACCTGGAAAGCACCTTGACACTCTCTGGTTCAGAGATTTGGTGAAACATAAACACCTGCATGGATTTTTTTTAGTATTCAAGGCACAAGATAAGAAACCAGTTTGGCAATAATCAGTTATAAATTGGCAGACCAAATTTAGCATTTAGTTGTGGAGCTGGTGGGAGTACATATTGCTGTGTTTGGAAGTTTGTTTGTCTTATTATGTATAAAGTTTTAGTGTCAATCTGTAGCTTAGATGAGTGTGTTTTTTCTGGAGGTGGAGAACTGGTTGTCTTCTATGGATCTGAGGTTTTGTGTGACTATATGGTCTGAGAAGTCCTTGAATCCTGCGTGTAAGTCCTTAACGGTGGAGGAAGAGATTTTATTTCAGTCTGATATCTTCTCAATCCAGGAGCAATATTGACTAGGGCACATTCTGAAGAAGGAAGGGATTTCTCTATTTTCATAGAAAAATAGGTTAAGGAGAAGAGGTCCCATTCAGAAGAAAAACAATGGATATAAAATGGGCAGGATTAAAAAGAAAGCAAGACAAAAACTAAATTGGTTGAAAACATTGAGAATGATTGCTGTCCTCAAAAGAGGAATCCACACAAATTCATTCATGTTTCTGCACGGTCTGAGGTCATTTATTTCATCTAAATAAAAGATCATGGAAGCCAGGACCTATGCTGGAGGCTCATCCTTACTTAGATCTTCTTGTTTCTCAGTGTTCATACTTTTCTCTGTATTCGCCTCACAGTGATCCACAAAAAAAATGGTAGATATGAAGGAAACAAGGTGTTTTCTCGTTGTTACCTCACAGTGTTGGTAACTTCCACCAGGTCAAAGGCCAAATACTGTTACAGGGAACTGAAATTACATAGTTCAGTGTGGAAGAGACATTAAAAATACAAAAGCAGTGGAACAGTATCTCTAGGCCTGCCTGATCTGTGAGTCCTGATTTACTGATATTAACATCTGATATGTGTAAGACAGGAGATAAAACATCTCTATCAAACTGATTCTATGTGAATAACAGCTTCTGATTTTTACCTTTGAATTTACACTGAGATGGAGGACAAACTGCCTCGATGCAGAAAAATCAAGTGGTTACTGATTGATATTGCTTGGAGCAGTACTTACTCCCAATAGAACTAAAATATTTTGTCCATAACACCCAGTAGCAAATGATTGTGCACTGAGATTTTTTTCCTCACTGCAGAGAGCTTAAAGTTTTAGCAGTTTCCAGTAGTGTTACACTTTGTGGCTACAAGCTGCCTTTGATGGATTTATATAGTGCAGTATTTGCTGTATCTTGTGGTGTGCCTCCATCTCAGAGCTCTCACCAGAGTGAGCTAATGCTGCATTGAGAGTTGAACTGTGTGGCAGTGCTTGATTGAGAAATATTTCACCTAATTCATCAAACTTTCCTATGCACCCTTTATAAATTATCCTGTCTAACACACCAGTAAATGTGCTATCAAAAATGCAGTGCTTATTACTGTCAATTCCAAATAACCAACACCAAAATTCAGACCTGGGCTGTGGGGATTATATTTTTTCAAAAAAGGTGATTGTACACAAAAATGCCTGCATAAAACTCAAGTAGGTTTTTCCTGGGAGAACAAAGTCAATGAAAACTTTGCTTTGAATGGAAGTGAAGATGGAAGAGGAAGAGAGAAAAAGACCTTTGCATATTAGAAACTAAAAGAAGGAAGATAAAACACTTTACAATGTAAAGTCCTTAATGTGATATACTAGAAAACCAATGATGATGTAAAGTGAGTCATAATCATTGGTGAATATTCAGCTGATAAATTTTCAAGTGCGTTGAAAGAGTAGAACAGTTGCCTTTTCTACCCCACACTAATCTGAATACATCATTTGTCAAGAGCACACTTTTCCCTTTATTTGGATAATGCATCAAAAAATGGGAATGTCTCTGGCAACTCAGGCCTGTAATCCAGATAGTCCAGTATGTAAGTAATGATCAGGAGTGACCCAAAGGACGAGGAGTGGTTTTTTTACTTCACAATTACTGTGAAGTAAGGTTGCATGGGATGCTGTCAAAATAACTTGCCTTAAACTTGTACTTTAAGAACTGTAATTTGGGTTTTTAGCAATTTTAAACTGATGTTGGCATTAACTATAAATTTAATACATTGAAATATAAGATAATAGGGATCTTCAAAAAATTGCTTGCTTTTCTTTACCCCTTCCACTTATTCCTTTGAGAATCTTGATTTATATACACTTTTGTTCTTTCATATGCTTTTTCAATTTAAGTCTCAAATTCATTCCCAAAAGACAAAGTTAATTAACCAAAAATGAAGAAGAAAAAAACCCAATCCTTTATTTCTGCTCATTTTCTACATTAGAGAGCAGAGTTCTACATCATCTCTCTATTCATCTTTTATTTATTTGGATATTTTTGATAAAATTAATTGGGAGTTCATTAAAATATCTGTTAATACCTAGGGGGAAGAAAAGCTTTTGTTTAGTATACAAATGTGCTGATACAATATGTCAGGATCAACACGACCCTTAATTTGAGGGATTATTTGAGGAAAATTAGCTCTGTGCACCCATTTAAGTCTAATTTTATACTACTGAAGAGATGATCCAACAACTGAAAGGAAGAAAAAATATCTAAGAACCATAACAGAAAAGAACATATTTTACATCTTTCTGTATTTACTCTCTTTCTTTGACACCCTTTGAATCATAAAAAGTGTCATGTGAGGAGACAGTAAACAGGTAAACGCCATTTAATAGTATGAAGCATCTAAATGCATTTAAGAATAGATGATGAGGAATGAAATCAATGTCTTTTCTGTAATCTAACTCAATTAAAGGTCATTATAATCTGCTTGTTTCTGCTTTTATAACCTCTTATCTGCTGGTTTTTCAAGGATCTGGGAGTCCTCGCTATGAGTCACATATCAAATGTAAGTTAAATAATACTGAGAATTTGTAAAAATGAACACCAGTGTTGAAAATGAGCAAAATTCTGTATAACTGGTTGTTAGGTAATTAGAGCTCCTGATGAGCTGTTCAGCATTAAACATCATTACAGCCTGAAATGACTTTCCAAAATTTTCTTCAATTTCATTTCAAATGCATAAATTTTGAATAAAATGAAATTCTATAATTTATGTAATGCTTTTCCAGTTCTTCCTAGGTATTTTCAGTACTCTTGAGCTTGGACTGAACAGTAACTAGCATAACAGACAAGTAGATTTGGAAGATATTTGCAGGAGATATGCTGGCTATATCAGAGCCAGAGAAACCATACATAAAATAACCCTGACAAATATTTGTTTACTTCCTCAAAAAAATCTTGCTTTGCTAAGGTCTGCAACTTCCTCATGTAAACTAGTCCTTCACATCTACTTCCTTGTCATCAAAATGGTGCAACCTATAACTGATGTTTCCTGTTCCAACTGAAGCTGTATTTGAGTTGAGTGCAGGTTTCTCAACTCATTTTCAATCTCACTGAAATCCAGCAAAATTGAACTGGTGCCTGTTCGTATTGCTCCTTCCCCTTCATGATATTATTGTTTTTTGTTGTTTGTTTCTGTGCTTGAAGAGCAAGACAGCAGCAGGGCAGCCAGTGCAAATGGTAGGAGCTGGTTTATACGCATGTATGGGTCCACACTGAAATAAGGAGTTTTTAGGATGAGGAAGAATTGATCTAGCCTTGCATATACTGCTGATTTTCTTTTTTTTCCAAGCAGATGTAAGCGACTTGCATGCACTCTAAGGTAATGCTGCCATTAGAGTGTCAGAATAGCACAGGGAGTGGGAAGTTGATGTATCATCAGGTGGTAGCTTAACTACATAGTAAGCATTGCCGTATGATATTTGTATTGTGGCAGCACTGAAGGACTTCTTTCAGAATGTTTTCCAGGAGAAAGCCTTAAAGTGTTTTATAAATAGTAGCTATAAATAGTGCCTCACAGGTTGGAGGTGCTGCTGCTCTATCAAATAGAGAAGCCCACAACATGTGGTTGTACCTCATCTTGTTAAGCGAGTAGACTACAGGAGAGACGGTGACAAAGTAAAGACAAGTGGCTGCTCACTTTGCACTCATTCTTCCTTCTGAAACAAAGGAGCTGGTGATTTTTCTCCAGAGTAGAAGAGACAAGTACTGTTTTGCTCTGCTTGGGTGATTGAAATGAGAAATTGAAAACTATGGTAATTTCCTGCCTCATAATTCTGGGTATGATGAACCAGTAAGGAAGTCCTAAGAAATTGCTTCTCTGAAGTAATACTTTTAGTTTTTATTTTCCACCTATCACGTAATTTTGGTGTGTGTACTCAATTCTCACCTAAGGGTAGCATAGAAATAGCAGTAAACGAATCAGCTTGGGAGTCCTTATCCCTTCACACATTCTGGTCCTGAAAACTGGAGTTGCTCACTGGGTTGAAGATTTTTGTTTGAGAGCAAGCACACCATAATTCTAAATCAGAGCAGGTCAATCCATCTTAAGGACATTTCTTCAGTCCCTCAATCCTAACTCAACTATAATTACTAATGTTGTCAAATACTAAGTTCTCTAAATAAATCTGAAGAGTTTATACCAAGTCACATGCATTTCAAGAACATTTCATGTACCCCTCTAAGATTCATCCATATAGAGCTGAACTTTATAAATGCAAGTATATGAATCAATTTAATTATTTCACACAGGCTCAGAAGAAACTGACTTGTTTTAATTTGTTTCAATCTCTTCATGGAGAGAAAGTACATTGGAAATTAGGGGACAATCTGAATGACAGGTTAGGAGACCCAGTGATTTTGTAGTGCAACGGTGCCTGATAATGCAGGTTTTCAAGTCAAGTGCCAGGTCTCCAGCAATCTCTCTGCTTGAATCCAGACACATCATTTGATCTATCTGCAACTTTATCTTTTGCATTAAAACATGAGTAGTATTCCCTTTATCTGTGTTGTCATTTTAAGTAAAAAGTCTTTGAGGCAAACAAGTTGCATTTCATTTGCACAGCTCCTTGCTCAGCTTAGAAGTATGATCAAAAAACATCAACTATTTTAACCTCTTTTACACTTGTTCTGTATAAAAGTTCAGTAACTAATAAATAACTGATAAATGTCTCTATTACTCCTACTTTAGACTTTGAAATAAAGCTATATTACCTCATCACCATATCTGCAATACAGCAGCAGAAAATTTCAGTGGAAAAGTGTAAGCTTCACCACAGTGATACCATGAGCATGTGCTCATATTCTAACACTACAAACAATGTACAGGTTAGACGTGCAAAGATGAGAAGGCTGGCAGTATTGTATTCTCTAAAAGCCCATAAAAATGTGGCAAGAAGTTTCAGGAGAGGAAATACGGAGTGGATATGAGAATAAGAGCAGAAATATCTCCCTAAAACGACCTCATTACAAAAGCTCGTAACATATTTGCTAAACTCCTGCTGAGATGACATTAAACAAAAGATCCTTTACAACTGGAAGATATTAAAAGATACAAAATAGTAATTCCACATGCCCTTTTCAACATCAGCTGAAACAAATATAATATATTCCTTTTGTAAATACTACACTTCATGCTATTCATTTCAATGACTGTTTCATACTTGCCCATCTTTCACCTTGATAATGTAATTGTAGCAGTACAAGGTATTCCACATAGGTGCCAAGATGCAATTTAACTGTCTACAAGTTTGCTACTTAGACTGTATCTTGTGCTTGACCCAAGTTCTGTATAGTTATTAATAGTTATCCTATGGGAAGTCTCACTGATATATTTACTAAGTTCCCTCTACCCCTGTCCTCATAATGAAAGGAAGGGAAAAATGGTTATTCCACTCAGAGCATAATCTAAATGAACTACAAGGATTAAAAATTAGTATGGATCATTAGGAAAATGAAATTATGTTATTAAGTGCTATGACTGTATTTCACTGGAAGTTATGAAAAAATCCCAGAAGTGGGGCTGGAGTTCATACATTTTGGAAAACATAAAATGATCCGGATTGGTGAAGAGTAGGTTTTCCAGAACTTCCTTAAAACAGAATCCATTCCTATCACTGAATTATTTAACTTCTTATGCTTTTCTTGACTGCAGGTTTTTGTTTGTGCCATTTTGCCAGGAAGATGCAGTAGTTTGGCACATTGCCTACAATCAGTAGTAACAGAACAAGTATATCATGATGCCACCTTTCCCTGGCCAAGGCAGCTGGATTTAATTTTCTGTGTTTATACACATTGACCACCATGTACTTCCAGCCTCTGTAGATTCTAAAATAAATTAAGAAAAATAGCATTAAAAAAAAAGTGAGAAAATGTGTGACAAAACTGCACAGTTTTCACATATCTCTCCAAATATGATTCTCCCTGAGAACAAAATGAGTCATGGAAACTGGATATGTACAAGCATCAAATAGTGAAAAACGGTATCTTTGTACTATCTTTAAATACCAAGTCTTTAAGTTACAAAACCACAGGGATATGTTCAATCTGATATCCTCATTAATCATTTGTATTACAGCAGCCTTTACAGCTCCCAGCCAAAACAGAAGCTCTATAGATCTCACACTGTATACATACTATGTGAGCAAACCTCCTTCCAAAGGATTTCCAGTCTAAAAAATCTAGCAGGCAAATTATGAAAGGAGAATGGAATGCACAGTGAAATTATATCTGCTACAAGACAGAACGATATACCCCACTGAAACCATTTCTGTTTGTTTGATCATGAAAAATGAAAAATTGCCTCTGATCACAATCACTGGAAATTGGTGAACAGTGGGACTTCTGTCTATACATTCCTGTAGACTTCTATAACCAAGAACAAGCACTGCTTTAGCGATTTAAAATAGGAATCTGAACACCAGTCACAGAATTGGACTGTGGAGCCTGTTTCTCCTACACTGTGCCCAGAATAATATCTTAGTTTTCATATATCTTCAAACAGCTACAATTAGTGTATATGTATATATATATATATTCCCAGCCAACCCATTTGATATATACATTCAAATGAAAACCCATTTCCACTTCAACCCACATGCTCTGATTTACATGTTTTTTACACTTCTCTCACGCAACCACACATGCAAGCAAAAGATCAGATGTAGCAGCACTATTCTAAGTTTAATGCTACTCTTGAAGAGTCCCTACTATCTAGTCTCCATTTTCATCAAACCACTGCTTATAAAGAATAAGAGAATACTAAATAAATATTAAAATTATCTTGTCACTCACTGTTAGGATAGATTTATTTGAGAACGGATGTTTTGATTCAAAACTTGAAGTTTGATACCAGTTCAACTATTATCATTAGTAATTACTAAAGCCATGAGAATAAAATAGGCAAATGCTGGAATTCTCCTAGAACAATAACACAGTCAGCCCTTTCACTTCCATAGAATCTTTTGAGTACTACATTCTGGTTTACACTAAAGCTATTTCTATAATTACATTCCAGACAATAGAACAACACTTTTCTTTTTCTCTGCTGAACTCCTGATCCACTGTCTTTATTGTGTTTCCTTTCATAAATAATTTTATGGTCAAATAGTCAGCTGAAATTTAAATAAAATGAAATCATGACTTCTTTTCACCATTAGCCAAAGATAACATAATAGCATTATGACAGGTGAAGGTTAACATTTCTAGTGGCAACTTTTATTTAAACCATCTCAAAGCAAGATGGCATGCATAATTGCTTTGCACCAATAGAGGAAATAATTCCCATTAATCCTGTAGTGAAGGTCGTAGAAACATTACACAGGCTCTGAACAGCTGCAGAATGAAGACAGAAGAGAATGACTGAGTCATTTAATTTATTCACCCTTAGCTACTAGTTCAACCTCAGAAAACTATTCATCTAGACAATACAGAATTATTTCAGTTATAATACACAAGCAAATGGGAGTTCATTTAGAGGAAATAAAAATGAGGTTCACCTTTATTGAGAATTAGAAATGTCTTTAACTGGTTTTGAAAAAAGAAAAAAGAAAAAAAAAGCAATAGCTAATTTAGACCCAGTCCTATGGTAAACAAGACTTCACATTCCAGCAACGTACAAATGGAAGTTCTGATGCAGTGAGAATTGGGCAATCTATTTTTAATTATTTTTCTTTTTTTTTTTCCATTATTAATATGTCCTTGTTTCATGCAATATTACCAGGAGACAATCTATTCTCATGGCATTTCTGGCCCAGTTTTTCAAGCCCAAGAGGATCTGTTAGTTTGAAGTTCAGTAATTAGATGGAGAAAATCAGAACTCTATCATTACTTTTCACTTTGTCATAATAGGTACATGCACACTATGGAGTTTCTTATTAAGTAATGCAAAGACGTCCTTCAATTTTAAGGATCATAAAGTCACAGTTCACACCTAAAGCAAAAGATTTTCATAGAAAAGTAATCAGGACTATAACTCAAAAATTTTCTTCATGGCAGTATAATGGTGAGATGGTATGAATAGAAGGCATGCAGTATTAAAAAGGGATTTAGAAACACTCCATTCATTTGTATTTTTCAAGCATTTAGGTCAGAGAATTAATCAAGATGATCCATCTTCAAGAATGCTGAAGAATACAAACTGACATGTCACACTCGGTCATTTAAGCAATAGTAGTGTTCATGGGAACCATCAGTCTCTGCTTTGTGAAGACGTGTTGAAGCCACATCTTTCCAACTGTATTTTTGTTTCACCAATGCAAAGCAGAAAGCAGACAGGTAAAGGAAAGTCACAATTGTCATTGCACATGCCACAAACCGTATTGTGTGAAGGTCAGTACCATGTAAGTAGATGACCCAATACTTGTTTTTATGTTGGATCCATGAAAACTGTAAATTCTATGTAAACAATTAGATCTTTTAATTATGCTCAGGGGCTTTTTTCTCTGTTTTCAGTTATTAAGAAATGCTCAGATTGCTTAAGTATCCTTAGGTACCAAAGCAAAATCATATTCATTGAACAGCACAGCTAACTATAAGATAGAAATTACATTCATTGACAATACAGTAGTTGAGAAATGATATATGCCTTGGTTTTATTCAGTCTTAGCTTTCTGGTGAGCTTTTTCCATGACTTCTCCCAGATATTCCACTGGCTTTTGGTGCTTCTGCTTATTGTTTTCACTTTTGTGATAGAAGTGATGTAATGGATTAGTTACAGAAATAGGTAAGGGATTGTAAGACCTGAGAATAGTTCTCAGTTGATCTAGATGATGGTATCTGATTTACATGTGACAAAACTCTGTAAACTAACTGCACTCTGATTTGAGTTACACCTACTTGTAACAGTTTTGTTGTTGATCCATGAACCTGGAGAATCACAGCTCTTGAAAAGACTTAGGTTAGAAAAAACTCGTGGTTTTTTTTCTCTCTGCTGCTCTTTTCAGGGCAAATTGAGGGCATATTGAGTCATAAAATGCGACTGTCTAAAGTATTGGGTACTAGTTGCACAAATACAGAAAAACATAATCATATAGACTTAATGCAATTTAAACCACTTATAAAAATCTTTTACTCTGAAAATAGCAAACTTAATCTGTGGTGTGTTTTCTTTTGCTTTTTTCCTTTTTTTTTTTTTTTTTTTTTTTTCAGGATAGCATGAATGAAACAGATCATTTTTCTCATAGGAGGTTAAATTGCCATGAAATATAAACCAGGCAATCTCTGAAAGTAGAAAGACTCAAATTATGGCTGGATAGCTTTTGAAGAAAGCAGGAGTTGTACTGAACCCTGTTCACTTCATTTGTTTACAGTATGAAGGAAATCAGGCAAAATAGCAGGCCAGACTGGAATGTGGTGTAGCAAATTCAGCTGTGCATCTGTCCATTTGTATTTAGGATTCTGATAAATGACTATGCTTGGAGCTGCATCAGCAATGTAAACCAACAGATGTGGATCACATCTCACTCACAAAAATATTTTATCATGCAAAAACAGGATAAATACTTGGACATTTCTTCGATACAATAAGTTCAACACGAAGAACTTGGTTACAGAGATGTTCTAGGGAATATTTTTTATATATTTATGTGAATATAAAATTATAAAATGTTGCATAGTAATAAACGATTAAAACCAGTCCCAGACTGGGAAGAATTACTTATACTTACACAAAATGTGGAATGATAAGGCTTGTCCTTCTTTAGAGGAAAGAAAATAAATAAATAAAAATTATTATTATGTAATGCAAGTATTTTGGGTTAACCTTGTGAAAGAATTTGTCTGACATCCTTCAGCTGGTATAGTAAAGAATTGGTGAATAACTCCATGATTTAATAACAGACAAAGGAAATGCTTAGAGACCAAAGGAAAATGGTGAGCACTCTGAGGAGCACTTAGGAAACTTGTTTTGATACATACAAGAAGCTATCAAGGAACATATTTTATTTTCAGATATATAAGGAACTGATGAAAAGAAAAAGGGAACAAGATATCACCAAAATCCACTGGATATTTTGTAATTGTAGCTCTTTTTCTGTTATACACCTTGCATTTATCATGGTCCCAGCTACACTGTCTTTTAACAAAGAAGGCAGTGATCAATCTTTCACATGTTTTCAGAACAGTGCCAGTCTTACAGAGCTCTTTAGGCACCTTTGGCATTAGAGATATTGATAGTAATAAAGTTGAACTTCACTGTATCTGGCAGATTAGCCATATTAAAGGCGTGTTGTAGGGCAAAACATGCATATTTATGCTGTATTTAACTTTCTATTAATAATAAATCTAGGTGAAATAGTTTTCTTATTAATATTGATTACTGTTCCAATTGAAAACTCAGATGTCAAGGTTTCCTTTCGCATGCTTAGTTATATTTAATAGTGCTGTTGATGTGTGAGAGCCTAATGAAGGTTAGCAGATGGTCTATTTAATATTGCTGTAGGATTTGAAGTACTTGCCAAAACAGATATACAAAAGGATTTGACAGCCCTGTAACTGAAAACCTCTAATTATATCTACTTCAACTCCTAGGGGCTTCTCTGAGGCTAACCTAACACCACAACTTCACCATAGGTCAGCATGACAGGGAGAGGCTTTATGGAGCCAGGCAGTGAATGCTGGTAAAATTGCTGAACATTAATAAATTGGGCTTGGATTGTGTTTGGTGGAGGTGGTTTAGAAAAAGAAGCCTACAGAGAGGGAAGAAAATAAGTGATGGTGTTTTCTTGCCCTCTGAGAACAGTTTGCCCCTAGTCTAAAATACTGCCTCTTAAAGACTGTCATCCTCTGCTGAGTGGGTAGGTGGGGAGAAAGCGTGTAACTTTGAAGTAGGACTTGAATCATACCTGATTTATAGCTGGGAGTTCACTTTAAAATGATGTGAACTTCAGTTTACCCTTAGGGATGGAAAAGTTAGAAGAAAGGTGGCTAAAATTTGCTGACGTTGTAAAGCTCTTTATCTTTCAAAGGGAGCATAAATTTATTCAGGACAAAAGAATATACATAAAATGCAGAAGTCTACAGTCCCATCGCATAGATAAGGCTGCTTCTTCATCTGCTAGGTTTCTGAAAACTCTTTCGAATTGTTGATCTGATCTTGACAGGAAAGAAGGAACTTTAAGAGAATTTCAATGACTTTCCTCTGTCTCTACATGGAAAATTTTCACCTGCTTTGCTGGTCACATTCACACCAATACCAAAATGAAATAAAGCATAATTAGCCATCCCATTTTTATTTTTCTGAACTGATTTCTAGGCAATTGTTTAGAAATTCAATGAGTTACTTCAGAAAGGACAGTTTCCACTGCTGTTGCTGTTTCTGAAAGATCTGTTTGTAACAGAAGGCACTGTTTTTTTTGGGGTGGCAGTAGAAGATAATCTGTTGTGTTCATGCACAGTTCCAGGTATCAGTCCTTTTACTGCACAATATTTTCTAGGAAGAAAAACATAAGTGCATATTTGCAGAGATTAATGCAGATTTTGAGACTCCTTGATAGTGGTTTGCCCTTATCCATCATACCTTGTGCTAGACCCACTCACAGAATCTATTTTCATGGAGAAGATGTAAACTAATAACAACAGCAGGAAGCGAAATTCTCTAAACCAACTTGCACAGCATGTTGGGACAGCAGAACAGGAGCGCCTGTGGACATCACCATTCATAAAGAAATGTAGTTCCTCCTGCCTGGCAACAAATTTTGCCAGTCCCCACAGCATCAACAGCCATAGATTTCATGATTCAGTGAGGTGAGTAAGGCTATGAAACTTTCAAAAATCATGCACTACATGAACAAATTTCAAGGGTATGTATGGAAAAGTCCACTGAGGGCACTCCTTTTTTCTCCACAGCTGGCTTTTCCACGTATGTGAAAAATATGATTTAGATCATGTAAACCCAGCTGCATCTCATTATTCCAGATAATGCTGGAGCTGATATTTTTACTACTTCATGCATGAATCTGCATTTTTGGCTTCATCCAAACAGCAACTGAAAATGAATGGACACCAAACACTAGTCTCAAGGAGAGTGTACTGGCATTTGGCCCCAGCTACGCAAGCAAATGAAGCAGACATAAAGAAACAAGTTATAATTTACCGTAATCCTGATCCAGCAACTGTTGAAGTAACTGAAAAGATTCTCATTGGATTCAGCAGGCCTCAAGACACAAACCCTAATCGGCATAGTAAAATACAGCAGCAATATAACATCTTAGGAAGAGATACAGTAGAATAATAGTAATACAGACTTGCCAAATTTGAAGGTAATGGGAAAAGAATCACTAATTATAAAGGCTGTGGAATCAGACAATTCTTTCATCACTGTATGTGGTTGAACCTGATAAGCAATAGCAAGATGGTGGGAATGTTTTGAAGCTAAATATATTTTTAATGTGATATGAATCTTCTTTGATGTAGACACTTTCATTAAATGTTCATCTGCTTGATTATTATTTATTTTGTACAGAACTTTGGGATTTACTAAGATGAAAGAGGCTATTGTTTGTTTATTACTTTCTAAGGGATGGTGCCAAGGATGACTCATAAACTAGTCCATCAGTTGTAACATAAGACCTTAAGCCATTCTAATATAGTCAGTATTCTTGAAAAAATCAGCTTTGAAGAAAATGCTTATCCACAGAGGGTATTCCATAATTAGAGGAGGTACAAAGCAATGAATGTGCCAGCAAAGTCAATTAAACACTAATTACTATTGGATTCAGTTCTGCCATTCCATGATAAATTGCTAAAGTAAGAGTATCTTCTCCATGCAGAGGTGCCAAATTCACCCCTGCTGATCTTACAGATGTTTTTTCAACTACTCCTCTGATTCTATTTGAGATAAAAATGCAAAACTTTCCCTTGTTCTAGCCAGGAGTGCGAAAAGCTCATTAGCTGATATAATCTTTATGGGTAGTTTTCTTTGTGAGGTTACATGACAATCCCTTGCTTTTCACATTTCTGGGCTGCTAATGATTTCACACCCTCTTTTCTCAGGAGACAGATCTTCCTGCATTGCGTGGTTGACATATGGTTAGTGTCTGGCCCTTTGCTATCATTCAGGTGATGGAGAGCTTTGGAAACTTCTTGACTTCATATCAATCTCCACATGCTCCATCAGGAATTCTGCAAATGACTGTGATTCAGGTTTTTAAATGTTTCCAGGAAGTTCATTACTCATTGCCACTTTTCTCCTTACTTTTCAGTGTTAACAAGTTTCCGTATGCTGCTTCCATATGCTTTCATAAAATCAGAGGCAGGAACTTCTCCAAAAGGTCATTTACCTTTGCATTGGTTTTGTTTAGAAGTATATTCATCCAAAATGTAAATATGAAGTAAAAGACATTTGTTCCACTGGCTTCAATGCACTTTGGAGGGAACTCTGAGTCCAAATCCAAAGATTTTAAGATGTGAAAAGTCCTGTATGATCACATAGTCAAATCTCTACTTCAATTGAATCCCTTGGTTTTCGTTCATTAATCTTCCCTCTATTTGTATTAAAACCGTAAATACCCAAATTTTTTATCTAATGGAAACTTTTCATTGATATTATTGCAAATTTCATGTTCATCTGTCTGTCAGACCTCAGCTTCTGCAGGCTTATTCATGACAATAATTAAAACTCATTCTAGACTTAGTAAAATTTCTTTAATCTGAAGTCAATCTGCCCAATGAATGCCACAAACCCCAGGAAAACATCCCAACTGGTGGCTCTATAGAGCAGATACACAGAAGCATAAATGTCTTTAGAAATCAATCCTTCCTCCCCTAATCTCACTTCCTGTTGCTTGAATATAACATGAATTTAACAAGTATTCCTGGACACAACAACTGAACTCCATTCCTCTTCAGAGAGACTTGGCTTTGTTACTCCATATACTTTCTTTCCCCTTTTCTGAAGTCTTTATTTTCCCCTGCTTCCCTTCTCAAAGAAGAATGAGATGCTTCTTCAATGTGATGATTACAGACTAATGTAGTCAACCTTGCTTTCTTTTGCACATTTGGTTGAGGGAAAAAATCTTAATTTCTCCTAAGCATTTGTATTTGAAGCACAAATCTTCCAGTTAGGGCTCTAAACTGAGTCTGAGTCCAGCCACCCAAACAGAAGCATCTCACTTATTATTTATTTTAATAACTGTTGCTGCAGCATAGTAGAAATGATAACCCCATGGGATGAGTTATTTAACTTCGGCGTGACATTAGTCACAAAGGAACATGTTTACACTGCACCCACAGGCATGACTCGGACTAATCCTCTACAGCTCATAAGACAGAACATGAATGAACAGGGGTTTGTCTGCACTACCCTTCTTTCTGCTATCTGGAGAGATGTGTGTAAGTGGTATCTTGCACTTACTTCTCTTCTTGCTCCCATGCAGCACAAGCTGTAACCTTCACCGCTTAGGCTTTCCCAAAGGGACAGAAAAAGCTTAATTGGCAGCCACAGGTATTGAGGAAACTGTAATTTGAAATAGATGAATCCATGACTTTTTCAAATTGTAGAAATTCAGTCATATTTTGATAAGTTTCTTTCTCTTTGCATATTAGGAAATAACGCATGCATAGAAGAGAGATGAAGGGCTCCTCTGAAAAACAGAAGTATATCTACATGGCTTCAGATATGCTGGGCACTTTCTGTTTTACAACAGATTATACCAGCTAGACCTCCCTGTTTATCTGCAGACAAATAGATGTCTGGAGATACATCAGGAGAGATGAAGTACAGTGAGCAAACTTTCTTCTCTCATCGCAGCTAGGCAGATCTATTAGCGTCTATTTTCTTGTAGAAATATGATGTGGATTGCTTTCTTCTGTGTGTTTCTCTACTTATTCTGAGTCCATTTAGAAGAAAACATGAAAATGTGAAAGAAAATGAGAAGACATGCATAGAGACAGAAAGACTTAAATATCAAGAACATTCAGCTTTCATGTTTTTGAAGGATTGAGAAGGGGAATGAGAACACTGTAGTTGTTCCTTAGGGGAAGGAGAGAGTTTCTTGAAAAACTGGGAAAAGAAAGGGAAAAGTACATTTGAAATCCAGAAAACAATGCATTCAAGTAAGAACTTCAAAACATCCACAGTTTGTGGAACACTTCCCACAGTCACAGTCAAGTGTATTAGATGTCAACTCAAACTGTTAACACATTATAAATAATTTAAATTGCTCATAATTCAAAACTGCTCATAAAGTGTTTGCTGCACTTTTAGTTTTAAGATTATAACATCAAACAAACACTGTAACCTCACATAACCTATGATTCCTATATTGTTACTTTTTATGGCTGCAAAAACCTACACTAAATTTCCTAAAGTCATCAAAGAAAGGACAGAAACATGAACACTAATAGACTTTAAAACTTTGTTGTCACAAAATATATTGAAAGCTTTACATGAGAAGGAAACTTCTTTATAAACCAATCAGAGCAATTTAGTTTAAAATCCACTTAATAATAAACTGTAAAATAAACATTTTTATGCATTCTGAAAATGTTTACCTTTTATTTAACATGCATCAAAAACACTTTAAGCCCTTTCCAAAATATGTTCAGAGGTCTCTAAATAATAAATAAAATTTAAAAAAATTATTTTAAGCTTCATTTAAAAAATCTGACAACATTTTCTTGATAAGGTGGAATTTTTACAAAATGTGGTTCAGAAATAGCAATTACCAAGTCACTTCAAAAAATGAAGTAAAAGGAATTCTCATTTTTAAATAATTCACTTAATTTATATTTCACTCCTTCTGCTAGTGTGTTAAATTACTTCTGCTGTCATAATAGGGCCTATTTAAAATGTGGGATCGCAAAGTGTAAAATGTGTGATACTCTGCAAAAGAAGAAAATAAATTCAGCAAGGCATTAGTTAAGCTATAAAGCTGTTGACCAAAGTAAGTCCTAGCAGCTGCAAGAGCTGAGCTCCAGGCCCCAATCTAAGTGTGTATCCTTTGCTTAACTGCTGGGAAAGCCACTCATTAAACTCCTCATTGAAATGAGCAATGTTATTTTTATCCCCATCATTCCAAAGTCAGTAGGACTAGCCTAATAGCAAACCTTCCTCAAAATTATTCCTTAATCCCTCCAGGGACATCTTTTGCCAAGGCCATTATGGCTCATTACTTGAACAAAAGCAAGCAAGTAAATAAAGCCAAATGGAAATTTCAAGACATTGCTTTTCTCGTTCTGTTTCAGGTTTGTTTCAAAAGGATTGTGGGAGATATGAAGTTATTAAAAACCATGATGTGGTTTACCACAAGGTTTTATCTGATGTTTGTCCCATTGCGTTTGATGACTATTTTTCACACCATCTTCATTTTTGATATGTGGTTAACCTCCAGCTTTTCCCAGTGTGTCTTAACCATGACTAAATCTTGTCATGTTTTCCCCTGAATCATTCCTAATCTCTGCTATCTTCTTTGTGCCCAACAGACACATCTCTTGTCTGCATTTTTCCTAGTGCTACTGCTGCAGCCTGCTCATCCTAAAGCATCTCAGATTCTAGCCCTTAACACCTTCCATCACCAGCTACTTCAGAGTGCTAGTGATGAAAGCCTTTTTCTTAGTTTTTTTCTCTTCCTCAAGTGCCACAATCTTTTTATGGGTCTCACCTCAACCCTCAAATATATACACACACTCTTTGACAAATTTCTCTAATTTCCAATATCCCGCGCAGCAAATTCACAACTGTTTCTTTTGAAAAATTGCGGCACAAATAATCAGATGTAAAAGCATAACTTCTTCCCCAAACTCAAACAGACACACGAGGGAATCAAGAGCTGTCACATGTACTGTCCAAGGGCTCCAAGTCCATTCCCACTCAAACCTGTTCTTTGTGTAATTTTTGGATAATGAGGGAAGGGAGCATCTAGAATGGATAATTCCTCTAACACCACAACTAGAACCTTTAACTAAGCTGGTTTATAGAAGCGGAAAGCTGGAGTTCTCAGCCATGGTGCTATTCAAATGAATAGGAGCACCTCCACTGAATTCTCCCAGCACTGTCAGCAGCAAAAAGACTAAATTTTGGTATCACTGGGACATATATCCATGCAATATACTAGGAGCAATCTGAGATAAAATGTCCTCTGTAGTCTATTTAGTTATCCTTAGTCCTCAAAACTACAGTCAGATTCAAAGCCAAATAAAATCGGGGTGATGTCTTTTTGAACAAGGAGACAGGGCTGGAGACTGCATGGAACTGCATGTTTTCTAAGATTTCCAACACAAGGTTTGCCATTAAAAGTCAGTACTTAACACTACTTACTATAAGGAAGTAGTGATTTCTTGGGTCCTTAGAATTGTAATACAAATGAATTTGAAGTTTCAGAACTGCTTTATGGGGTATAAATTTACTGTCACTGAAACCAGATTTAAATTTTCCATTTATTTCAATAGAACAAAATTACACTTACTGTAAAAACTTCCTCATCTGTTGCATCAAAGTGGCATTTTATTTCATGTTAATGATAACAGCTACATTTTTTAAAGAATTTCATCTTGCAATATTGCAGAAAAGGAAAAAAATAAAAATTAGAAGAAAGTACTGCAAGGTGTAGTGCAGAAGAGATGTATGACTTTTTATCAGAGTCCATCTAACCTTTGAACATCTTTAAAAATCAAAGTGATCCTAGGGCTGAGAACTGCTCATAATAAAAGACTTCAGGTGCTCAATCTACTCATCCAAAAAAAAGATCAATAGAAACTTAATTACAACATAGAAGTGCCCTCATGGAGAGAAAATATCACGTACTAAAGGACTCAATCCATCATGGAAAAGCACAAGAATCACTGTCTTCAAGTTATTCCAAGTAAATTCTCTGTAAAAAAGAAGACTTCAATAGAATATGCCGATTGACTTTGCCAGTTTCAAGAGCTTCACAACAGGAGTGAATACTTCCCAAAAACTGATGTGATGGGTAAACACAAGATATCAGTCTCAATAAAAAAACAAGTGGGGGGGAAAAAAAAAAAAAAGAAAAAGAAAAATGGGTTTCATTTTGCGAGAGTCTGAACATACTTAAAAACTGTGAGTTCTGGAATTTCTTCTCACCTATCCCACACTTCCAAAAAAGAGAAGAAAACAGGAAGATTGAGGAAAGAAGAAGGAAGAATACACTCATGGCATGAATATTTTTACCAGTTGAGGATCAAGGTTACCAACTGCAGTATTGAGCAGAAGTTGTATTTGTTTATTTAGTTTAATTAGAAACACATAAATCGTGGAGCTGAGTGAAGACACAGATTGAGTATTACTCTGCAATATAGATCAATATTTGTGGAGAAAAAGCTAATTAATTTTCTGTTTAGTATTTCTTCTGATTTTGTTCCGTTATACTGTGTGTCACTGAATTGTGATTTTACATTACTGGAAAAAATTAAAAATAATTTGATCTGAAACATCCATTTGGATACATCTACTATTACTAAAGTGGTTCTGTCATGATTTTTAAAAATGATATTAAAAAATACTTGCACTTATTTGTTATTCTCCTGCTTTAGTAATACTGCCAGCTGTACTTTCCACTTCATGTGAATTCAGGTCTATTCCAATTTTCCACTTCCCTGCCTTTAATCCCAATGTTACAAATGGAATCCCATGCTACACTAATATCTCTTACTTGCTGGCACAAAAGAGATCAATATTTCAGAACACCATATGTTTTATAGATCAACTGCCTTGTGCATAAGAATCCAATGGCATCTGAACCATTGCACAATATCTGTAAGTTACACAAGGCAGTGATTGTGAAACCTGTCTTTGCACAACATATCACATCCTAAGTTGTCTGTACTCATCTGTGAAAGGTTTTAGTCTTTCTACAAAACTTCACTAAGTTATTCAAATCTCAGATCTCCTCTGATCATAAACCAGTCTCTGTGGCCTCTGGGCGTGATAGAGTCTTTAATAATGTGGATGTGTTGCCCTTCACAGGCAGTCAAAGATCTCAACTTTCAGAAAGATTTCATAGCAGTTCAGCAGAACTTTGCTGAACGTTAGCACTTGCACAAGTGGAGTTGAAGTGAGTGGCTAAGAGATAGACAGCTGGCAGGTGTTTGATCACCAGGTGAGTTTTGCCAGCACTTCAAACAGATTCAATTGACAGTAGAGATTCAGAGCCATTCTTACAATGAGCTACTAAACCTCCGCGGACCTTGGGAGGGAAAACAGTCAATAGTTTGTATTACTGATCATTTGTATGTATGCTAACTACTGCTGCATGGATCCTCACTCATGGCACTGAAGATAACACCATATTTTGTGGAACTATTTTGATTTTGACAGGTTTGCGACAGAACCCAAGCAAGGCTCAGGAGTTCAAAATTAAAGCTCCAGATGGGGTTCCTTGGGAGTGGCATTATTTTCTGCTTTTTGGGATTTTTTTCTTGTTTGCTAAAATCCTTTGAGCTCCCCAAAAATGCACCTGCTGACCTGCTTCACGGCTGACAACTTAATTGCTTCCAAAGACCACTCAGACTGCTCCAAAGAACTGACTCACTTCTCTTTCCTAAAATTTTGTGGTGTTTTTTTCTACTTCAACAGAAAGAAGAACATGCCATAAAATTCCCCTCTTTTCCACTAAATGTAACAACCTCAGTCTGCACATGCTTACTTCAAGTATATTGGACACTTAGAGTGCTGACAAGGCAGACATGAAGGCAGAAAAACTTTCTTAGGAACATTTCTTAGCTTTGTCTTTTGCTAACATAGAAGTAAATTAGTACATGCCCTTGTATGTGGCACTGGTGAGGCCACACCTCAATTACTGTATTCAGTTTAGGGCCCCTCACTACAAGAAAGACACTGCAACCCTGGAGCGTGTCCAGCAAAGACTGATGAAGTTGTGAAGGGTCTGGAATAGAAATCTTACAGAGAACTGCTGAGAGAACTGGGGTTGTTCAGCCAGGAGAAGAGGCTCAGAGAAGACATTATCAATTTCTACAATTGAAAAAACCTCCTGAAAAGAGGTTTTGGCAAGGTGTGGGTTGGCCTGTTGTCTCTGGTAGCAGGGATAGGACAAGAGGGAACGGCCTTAACTTACACCAAGGGTGGCTCAAGCTGGATATTAGGAAAAGCTTCATCTCTGAAGCAGTGGTTGGGTGCTGGAACTGGCTGCCCAGGGAGGTCATGGATTCACAGTCCCTGGGATCATTCAAGAACTGCAAAGATGTGGCCCTGAAGGACATGGTTTAGTGGGCATAGTGGAGATGGGTAAGTGGTTGGACTGGATCTTAGAGGTGTTGTCCAACCTTAATGATTGTATGATTCTACATCTGAACTGGATTTGAAAAAAAATCCAAAATGAAACACCACTGAAACACTTCACTAGAGAAAAGAGTAGAGAGATAGAGAGCAAGCATATATATCAGACATTAACACATCACAGACATTCAGAAGAATGAATAGAATAGAGGTGAAGTAAGACTAAATTTAAAAACAAACAAACAAACAAAATAACATTTTATTTCTTCCAAATAATTTTAAACAAAGGAAATAGACAAGGTATGAAAACTGAACCAAGATTGAAACTTGGGTAATAGCTTCCACTACATCAATAAAAATATTCCACAGGTAGTATCGTATCTCCATGGTCCTATTTATGTAAAATTAGTTTAAATAGCTGCCTGAGCCCTGGGAGAAGACTCTGAGCTTGTAATCTGGATTTTAGCAATGTTGTATTTCTTCACCGTATTATTGTAAAACTGTATAATGAGTAGTTTTCCTCTGAGGAAATGGCCAAAATAGTAGTACTTTGAGGGAAGCACTTTAAACGCTATTAAAATATTTTTATCATTACATTTTAACAACAAGTTGCAGAAAGACCCTACCAATGAGGTCAGCTGGAAACTGTACATGAGACTTTAAACTTTATATCCATCTACACTGAGTGCAAGCAGAGCGCTTCTGCTCGAATAGACTTCAGTATAGTCTGTCCAGGTGAAGTTGTTTGACTTCAGCCTGGCATGCCTTTTTAAAACCCTTTCTACTGCTAAATGTGCAAATACATAAAAAGAGGACTTTAATCCAGGAATAAGAGACATTCTTCTCTAAAAGAATTTCTGTCTGTAATGAAGAGAAAATGGAAGCAAGATGTAAAGCCACTGGAAAAGTTTTAGTTATGTAAACAAATCCACTACCATTTCCCCCAAATAAACTTAAAAATATCTCCATCCTTTCTTCTTTTCCCTGAAATTATTGGTCTTGTTGGGTATTTTTATTTATTTATCTTAATGGCTGGCTGATCTAAGTATTACTGCAAATAGTGCATAATAATAGTAATTCCAAGCTCTCCCACTGTATGTTGTTTGTGTATGGAAGGGCATTTCATTTCATACATCATTTACAACTCCCTGCTATAATTCTAGGAAGTCAGAAAGCTTTTAAAATTTAATGAGGAAAAATTCTATGCTGTTATAGCATGTAAAATTGGGATATAGCAAGCAGTTACATTCAGATTTTCCCTTAACACTTGTTTCATTTTCTTTCCACTAGACCAATAAGAATTGATCTACTCATAAGTTAATTAAGCTGAATAGGAAAGAAATCATTTATGTGAATCATTTCCAACATCCTAATCCATTTGCTTATACATTTTTCCTCTAAGATGCTCTCAGCCACTATAATCCATAAACAAGTTGCACATGGAAGTGGTAATTTTTTTTACCTCTTTAACAGAGTGATCCTTTAAAGGAGCCCTGCAATATTTCTCTGTCCTAGAGATTAAGTTGTCAGTCCCACTGAAGAAGCATGCCCTTTTCTACGTGATGCCTTGCCTAGCAGCACTGCACTCTGAGTACATAAATGCTGGGTTATTACATTGGCATAAATTAGTTAATTTATCCTAAAGTGGTCTGCATCCATATGCAATGTCTTTTTTAATTATTCAGCATGTTTGCTCACAGTAATTAATCTTATTTGGAACAAACTTTCTTAAGTTTTAAATGGCTTCAAAAACCCTTTAGTATGCTTCCCTAAGTAGGCAGGGATTAGAAAGGACTAAGGAATTAGTGTGTCAGTGAAATGCCTCTTCTTCAAGTGTGACATTTTTGCTTCTGAACATCACAGAAAAGGTATTTGAGGAATCCATCTTGGAATTTCTGGAGTTGAAAATGGTGAACCAAAAATCATGAACCAGAAATTGCATGGCAATATCTATTCATGAGGAATGGGGCAGCCAACAAATCTGATGGCATGCAGGTGTGCAGAAATATACAACCTCCTTTTTAGGATGCAAATTTTAGTAATTAAAAGTAACATGGCACAGGGTGCTGGTTGACTACTGATGAGGTCATAGGCTGGCAGTGATTTCAGCTCCCTGCTTTATCACTGATCCGACAAGTGCTTCTGGGAAAACCATTTCTCCTTCCCTATCTTTCAAAAAGAGCTAGCACTGACCTCCCTTAAGCACTTGGAGATCAATTGATGAGTAATGTTACAGAGGAGTCTTGTATTCTCATTCACAAGTGAGACAATATCACTCAGTTTTTAGAGTTTTAAAAAATCCACTGAGAAAAGAATCGATCATCCTTGATTTAAAACCTAGAATCCAGCCCGTCTCACAGTCACAGCCATAGAATGGTGGAGTGAATTGCAATGGATGCACTCCGTCATGCAGTTTCCATTTTGGAGAGTTTGAGAGTTAGGGAGAGGAGGAGGGAAGCATTGAGGTGTGAGCTGTTTTCGTTCTGCTTTTCTTCTGATGACACACAGCATATGCTGTGATAACTCTGCTCTGTGCCAAGAATACTTTACATTTAAAGCACAGCAGAAATGCCCTGCCTGACAAATGACAGCAAGCAAACCAAAGAAAAGTTGGGTTGTTGTCGTCCTCTGTGACCAGAGTTCTGTCTTTGGCTGTGTCCTTGATTACCATCCTCTTTTCTCCGAAAAAAAAAAAAATGCTGTGGAGTTGGCACATGCTCCCAAAAGTTTCTTGCAGGCACTATTCCCAGTCCTGCCACAAAGCACCAGAGCACCTCCATGCTCAGCCCATCTGTGCTTTGAGGATGCAGTCACCTTTTCAGCTCTGTTGCCAGAAAGATTATTTTCTATTTTCCACCGAGATGTTCAGAGTTTCAAATGACTCTTGCTTAAAAAGATTACAGCAGTGATTGAGGTAATTGATTAGTATACTCCACTATATGGAAATTATCTTTTCATTTCTCAAGCTTCAACATTTTTGCAGCAACAGTATTATATTTGAAATTGTGTTTGATCCGAATTGAAATCATTGGGTAGAACCAGAATACAGGAAAAGCAGAATAATTCCATCTCATTTGTGTTAACAAAACACAACCTTCATGAAAATGTAAGACTTCTGTCATACACAAATACTGGTATTTCAAATGTGATTTCTTCATAATAAAAAAATTCCTAGTAAAAAAAAAATTCTTCTACATCTTTTGAAATACTGATTTAAACTGTAATTTCAGAATACATATGACTCTGAAGCAAGCCATACATTCTACATTATCTAATCATAAAATGTCCTGAGTTGGAAGGGACCCATAAGTATCATCAAGCACAACTCTTGGCTCCACACAGAATAATATTAAATTTCAATATTTTTTTAATATAGTGGTTTTTAAAACCTTAAAAATTTGAAAGAAAACAATTAAGAGAATCCTATATTAAATGATAACTATTTAGGGCAAACAAAACTGAAAACAAAAAAAATGAAGTAGCCTTTTACAACTACTGTAAATGAAGCATTTTCGCCTAATTCATATATTGGAGAGAAAAATACCATGATTTTGCCAAGTTGTCATGTTTCAGTGAGTACATTAGCATTTTCAAAACAACTCTCGGCTTCCCTATTTATATAAAGCACTGTTCTGGATTACTTTTTCATTTCATTCTACAAAACTTGTAATAAAAAAAAAATCTCTCTAAAACTGTACTGGAAGTTGCTTCGTCTCCTTCGTTTTTAAAGGTTAACTCTTCTTAAATGAAAGCATAATACACTTTTTTATTTTTCTTTTAATATTCATGCTTTGAATCTGTTCCAAAATATTAAAATATATAAATAAGAAGCAGAACAAAGTATTCTACTTTCTCCAATAATTAAATTCTTTTCAAGATTGAATGGCATCTCAGTGTTCACTTGCACTAAACAAAGCAGAAAATTTTCTTATTTTCCCTTTTTCAGTATTACCATACTTTCCCCCATCTCCTTTGGAGTGGAGGTCAGCTAGCCCCAGATCACAAGATCTTTGATATTGCTGGTGCATGAAAAGAAAATCTGATCTAACATTAATGCTGCCCTTCTGTTGAAGATTTTATGAGTCACTTGGAACAACAGAGATACTCGGGTAGCAATACAGTGTATCCATCCCCGTGCACTTTGTGAAGGATGTTTGTTTCTGTTCCTCTGAAGGGATAACACTTAAAACGCTGTGGTTCATTTATTCTAATGTCCTTTAAGCAGCATCAGATACTTACAGACAATTTAAAATTCTTTCACACTCCAGAAATACCACTGGCAGATACAAGCTAGATAAGTCATTCTTAAAGCTATTAGCTGATAATGATGATAGCTTCAGTTCATCTGAAAAATTATTGCACATGAAATTACTGTATCATAAACAAACTGCACATTTTACTGATTTGTTTATCCTTGCAACACTTTCATCCTGGATAACTTTTTATTTTTTTTATTAATACTGTTATTATTTATTTCTCCCCATCAGTTCCATAAATTATACCTTATAGTTGCAGCTTTAAGAGAATCTCTAACTTCCAACCAAGACAATTGAAGGCAGAACTCACTAGAATTTTTAGTAAGGGAGATGAAACAAAAAGAAACCTTCAAAACCCAGCTGATGCATTTGGATATTTTCCACAGTCCATGTGGAAAATTATGTGAACTGTCATCATAGTGCAGGACTAGTTTAGACTGTACCTCTTGAGAAAAAGACGGAAAAAAATCACAGTGAGTTAACAAATTTTATACAGTAAGCAGAAAAAAATCCATCAAATATTCTATCAATCCAATGGTCGGGAGGACATCAGTGATCACATTCCTGGGGAACACCAGTAGGAGTTCAGTCCCTCAGGTACATACTAAGCTCTTTGTGAAAACTGAGTTAGAACCCTTCAAATTGGCTTTGTTCTGAAATTATCTGACCAGGAACTGCGTGAAATAGGGCCATTACCAAGGACTTCCGATGCTTGGATTTGTTAGACGGGCTGAAGCACTAGTGCAGATGTTGCTGTAGCTCCTGTGCATCAGAGAAGTTCATGGCCTGTTTCTGAATAACTTTAAATAGTAAGGAGGAATGACTCTGCTCAGCATTGCTGACTCTGAACTATCTCAGTCCTTGCAGCAGGAGATGGGACCCCTATCCTGCATCAGCTGAGTTGATGCCCACAGCTCTCGGATGTGCAGAACAGCTCATAACCTACATAAATTCTTTCTGGATCTATTTGAGACCTAGCACTCTTCAGGGCTGACATATGACAACCTGTGTAACTATACCAAGAAGCAATGCTTTCTGCACACCTCTCTCAGGCCAGGGTAGATGTTCCTTTAAAAGCCCTCTGCTGCTCTGGGCATACCCACAGGATCGTGCCTCTTACAATGTACACCAGGTCAGTTGTAAATGATCACATGAGCACTCTTAAAATCTTTTATTGATTTTCAAGCTAACTTGTTTTACCTTTGATTTGTGGCAGGCTTAAGTGTGCATATCTACTGAGTTATGGACAGTTACTACATCTGAGACATCATCCTATGCACGTCTACATCCGTTCAGCCTTAAGGGCTTGTCATCACTTATTTAGCACTGATACCTGCACGTGGGAGACTGGACTGTGATAGGCTGCTCTCCTCTTGCTGTAATTCAGCAGAGAAATGTAAGATATAAACCACATTGTGGGACCTGGATCAATACACATTACTGCACGGCCCAGCTTCATCCCTGATGAGGTAAAAAGTTTCACATGATCAGGCAGCTGTAAATTCTCTAACATCATGTCTGGCAATAATGAGAGCATCACAGTGAAAAGTAGAAAGCAGGACAGCTGCTGTGATTCGCTATCGCTTTTCTCACAGATGTCACAGAGAAAATATCTTTGCCTGGCTCTTGGGACTCTCAGCCCAAAACACTGCCTCTGACACGCTCAGAAATTGTTGTAGTAGTAGCATCAAAATGAGGAGATTCCTGCAAGTTGTGCATGACAAGAAAGCTGCTGGGACTTGTTTTGCTTCATATTGTGAGTCTTTTCTATCACTCTTCTGACTTCTTATGTCATATGTTTTTCAATGCTGACCTTATTTTATAGGCCAGAAGCTAGCACAGTCTTGCTGGTACACATTTAGTGCAAGTATTCAAATAAATACTACAATGTAATAACAAATAGTGTCAGTTAAACAAAATCCAAGAATTCCATGGCTGGGCAGAAGAGGAGTTTCAAGGACAGAATGGTATTAAAAATTTTTATTCCTGTTCCTAAAGCAGTTTTGCTTTGCAAACAAATCTTCAGGTTTTAAAATGCACAGAAATTAAAGTATCAGTCACACCTGTCGTCTTTAATCTGTAACATTAATTTGATTGCATGGAAATATCATTTGTTAGTGGTGATGAAACTGATGACTGCGCTAAACCAAAGAGAAAGCCAGATAGATTTTCCAGAGATAGCAGAAGCCAGCAAAAGCCAGCCTAAGTCAATTATAAAAAGAAATGTAAAATTGTTGAGTCTTCAATGACTTCATTCAGATCCCATGGTTTTAAAGAATAGTGCACTGTTTAAATGTCTGGCAATCAACAAGATTATATGGTAAGAGTCATTTTGAATTAACTGTGAAATATGTTTGGAAATCGTCTCCTTCCCTTCCACCTGACTCCTGTACTGCAAATTCAGCATACTTGACAGCTTCAACTAATTTATTACCAAAAACAAAGTTTGCTAAAGAGGTGAAACAGGCAAATCGAAGTGATTTGTTGGAAAATGCAATGGAAGTCATACAGAAAGGCAAGGTTTCAAGGCAGTTTCTGGGGACATGGAGTCCCTTAAATTTCCATCTCCGCCTCATTCTTCTCCCCACGCTACTTCCCCATTCAGTGAAGTTAACCTGATGATTGCTTCTACCAGTTCTCTGGGTTGTTTGTTTCAAATGTATGGGTGCAAGCATTATCCTAAGTTAAAAATTCCCGATGTTCAGTGGAGAAAATTCATCAGCCTTGCAAGCTGGGAGGGAGGCCCCAACTTTCCTTTTCCCTGCTTGTTTCTGTACTCTTATCACAGCACCACTTGCCAAGTAAGAATTGTCCTTTCTTCTTGTGAAGTTTAGTTGTGTTCTTTCAAGATCTGGCCCAATCCACCTCATTATGATTCCAGCCTTCCCCTTTCACTCCTTGAAGAAAATTGCCTCTCTAAAGCCTATTTAACCAGTTTAAAATAGTGAGGAAGTTCCAGCAATAAAACTTAACCTAAGCTTTCTCTGCAGCTGGAATGGTGAAAGCCAGAACTGTATATCCCTTTCACTGAGCTGCCTTGATAATTTAAACGGGCCAAGGGGAAGGGGATGCATGAAAGCAGCAGCCCTGACAATGACTAGAGGGAAATCAATTTAAATATAGACCACAAAAAGGTTGGATAGCACACACAGCAGCTCAGTTCCACTTATGCAACAGCTTCACTCAAGTCTCAGAAAGTCATTCTTCTGAAGCTTTAATACAGAAGATAGCTCCATCAAACATTCCGGCTCATTCAAGCACAGACCTTCCTCACTCTCATGTAAATTCATCATGCTGAATTCCTGCCACCAACACACTGCTTAGACAGTGAATAAATAAAAGCCCTCTGTATTTGTGGCGAATTTCATAAAGCTTCTTCAAGCCTCTACTAAAATAAAAGGTTTCAGGAGGAATGTTACTAGGAGTGGGGAGGGAGTGGTTTGCCAACAAGATAACTTGTCAGTGAGTTTGCTGACAACTTTGAGATGTTTAAACTACTAATTTTATTTGAAACAGTGAAAACTTTCACGTTGGATATGATCAGAAGTAATAGGTGCCATTATATACTTTATACAGAACATATAAATATTGATGTTTGTAGGCTGAATAATCAAGAGTGGAACAGCAGCTGAAACGAACTGGCCAATTTGATATCTTGTATCTGAAAAACAAGCTATTTTTCCTCTTTTTTTCTAAATATACCTGGATGCACTTGATTTTTAAATTTCATGTGATAGATCACAGTCATTTTCTTACTCAGTATTCCTTCACCTAAAAAACATGTTTACTGAGTATTTTGCCTCCTGTTTGCAGACATCCTTTTGTTCAAAAAAAAAAAAAAAAAAAAAAAAATCACACAGTTTCCACATTCATAAGCATTTCTGCCTCACCCTGCAGAGCTTCAAAGCTCTCTGCATGTACTGAACCACTCTACAGCACCACACTCACAGCTTAGGAGGATTGCAGTGAAGTGTTGGCACTGTAATCCACTGTGCATTAATAGTCTCTGCCACCTGTTAATTCATAGTCACAGTGTTATAAAACTGTACAATAACAGAACACCTGGAGTTGGAAGGGGTTCACAAGGTTTCTGACTTCACAAAAGACCACCCAAAAAAGTCCTATGTCTGAGAGCATCGTGCAAATGCTCTTTGGACTTTATCAGCTCGGGGCAGTGACCACTGCCACCGCTGCCTCAGTTGCACACCTACACATAACCCTGAATTGAAGCTGCAGAAAAATGTTGATCAGGTGTTATGTAAAGGCTAGGATATTGAGGTAAGACACTGACAATAGCTCTAGAAGATACTCAGAAAGGAGAAGTGAAATGCTGCAGGTAGGCAGAGCAGAACAACACACAAACTGACTTTGGTTTACATCCTCAGCATTACCAATCCATAACTTTCAACAGTGAATTCTAAATCCAGGAAAACTCTTACTGATCACCCAATAGTATCAGTAGGATAACTATACTAATTATAATATATAATAATAATAATAAATACATAATATGTATCATCATAATAATATTATGATGCTTTTTTTTTCTAGATGATATTTTGTTACTTTGTAAATGGTTGCTCTCCCAACTTTGTCATCATATATGTCATGTAGAACAGCTTGTTGAAACACATGATGTTTGTTTTGTCTCTTTTTTTGTGTTTGAACTCCCAGCTTTGTATTAATTTCACTCTTCATGATTAAGTAAATACCTCCTTATGAGAGAAAAATTAACTAAAGCAAAGATATAATTGTTTTTCTTCACATGGTTATTCAGTTAAAATAATCAGTTTCTGTTCATTTAAACTTGAAAGGAAATACATTTCAGGCAGTGTTCCGACTGAGCTGAAAATATTATAAATTAGTCTGTGTAAATGAGTTTAATTGTATGGTTTAATTATTAGATTATACAGAAGAACACAAAGTGGGCATTTTGTTAGATGAAGACAGTGTCATCTATCCACCTCAGGTCCTTTGGTAAAAGTATAGGTTTCAAAAATATTTTTGTTTTTCTGATATATATAATTTTTTCAAGGCCCGACAACTACTAAAAATATTAATTATATAAGTAAATAATCATAACTATCCAAATATCAATGTAAAATTGTATATATGAATAATTAAACTATCTGAACAAGCCATCAGCTCACCTATAAAGACAGCAGAAATTCTACTTTGGAAGCATGATATGCATATATCCAGTTTCTAACTTTACCCTTTGCTGTATGTGGCTTCCCCACGATAGCAGAGGAGCTGCTACAGGAATGAGTGTGATCATGTACTGCTAATAAGCATTTGTGAATAAAAACTGCCTCTGAAAGTGGCACTGGCATCCACTGAATCAAACTGGTGCACTGCAATGTTCAGAAATTCATGGAAAGTCAAGAATATCTCATGAATGTGAAATGCTAACTCTGCAGATGTTTTGGAGTGATGCAAACCAGCATCCTTTTACCCCACCACTAAATTTGTAATCTTTGTATGATGTCATTTCTCAAGGAACAAACAACTCTTTTATTATTTTGATACTTATTTTTTCGATATAGCAATTTATTTCCTAGTGATTTTGAGTCATTCAGTTTCTCTATCCCTGAGGAAAATTAATTTATCCTCATGTTTCCTTTAAAACTTGCAAGAACCTGGGACTACCTCTATCATAGCCATTTAAAATCCTGTTGTCTCTCCCTCTTTTTTGAACTCCAGCTGTAGTTTTCCCTTCCATCTTACGGGACTCCAATGCTCTCACAGACCTGACATTGGGCAGTGCAGTGGAACTCCAGAACTGCTAAAAATATTATGTTTAATAATATCCTTCTTTCTAACGAATAAAAATTTATGCTGACATGCTACATCTGCTACTTTTTCCACTTACGAAAGATGATTGTGCAATAATTAATATTAACATTTTTCCTTTTTGAACAGAAAAAAAGCCTTCTGCTGGCTCTGAATGGAGTTTCATTCAAGCAGTACAAATAAGGTCAAAGACAATCTTTTCTTAATTAAAGGGAGCACGTAATATTGATTTAGTAAAATTTTAACATTACTTAATGACAGCTAGATATTATGTTCTGAGCAGAAGGATTGACATTTCATTGCAATCAATATGTATTTTATTAAAATCAATGTGCTCCATGGACTATTCTACAGAACTTTAAAAGCATCTAATCTGCCACATGACAGAAAAGGAGGGCTTGTCATCTGAAGGGAAGACTGTTTGATAGACAATCTGCTACATGTATAATTCACAAGTTATTTTCAATTTTTCTTAGAGGCCCATGGATGTGATTTGTATTATTCAAAGTAGTGTTTAAGCCCAGCTAATGGAAAGAATGGTTCCAAACCACCCGCTACAGCTGCAACAGGGTCTGCATTCACTTGAAGGAAGGAGATGGGCTTTAGGCCTTAAGGGTCAGGTTTTGACTTTTTAACAACGCGAGAAGATCGTCACACCGACATCTATACCAGCAACTCATAGGAATTACCATTCGTTGATCACACTCTAGAGCATTAGCATTGATGCTTTCCTTAGAGCATCCTAAATCACTCTGGGATAAGGGGATTTTATTCTCCTTTATTTATTTATTGCTTTCTTTGACCTCAATAATCTCTTTCATTGTTGTATTTAAAGACAGTTTCTCACCCTAAGAGCTAATGGGTCAATGACCGATATCTGCTTTTGTGATTCATTTCATTTCTTTCCTTTTCTTTGCAGCTACTTCAGGGAACAAAAGGAATGAAAATGAACTCTACTGTTAACAGATACCTTAACTATCTCCTTTCAACCGTCCCATTCAATTCTTTCCTTCACTTTACACGCAGGATGAAGTGAGAAGTATGATGTTGCAACTTTGAGAGATCCCCTAGCACATTATTTTGCATCATACACATTGCACATGCAGTAATATTAAGGTCTCTTTCTTGGACAAACAGGAACAAAGATTTCATCCATTACTGTTGTTGTGTTTCACCAATTATTGCAGAATTGGTAACACCGCACTGCAGCTCATCATTCTTTGTTCACCATATCGTCAGTGAAATTACTGATTAGAAGAGGAGGCTTGTTGTGGTGAAAAAAATGTCCAAATGAAGGTTGAGCAACTATAGAGGTGGTTCTGAACAAGGTTGGGATTAATAGAGGTAAGTTTGGGGTATACTGGCAAAAAAGACAACATATAACATTCATTGTAAGCACTTTCCCTGCTTTTCAGGTAGCTTTTGTTTTAAGCCCTTGGGTGCAAAGGGAAAAGAAAAAGAAAACCCACAGCCACCTTAAGAATCCTGAGAGAAAAAGCTTTTCTCACAGCTGCAGCTGAATCTCTAGACACAGTGCAGGTTTGCAGATTGCAGTCCCAGCTTCAACAGAGTTTATATTCATTAGCTTGTGATTCACCTTCAGTGCTTGCTCCTTATTACCTAATACAGAAATAGGCATTGTTTCTCTGTGCCTGCCATCATCACAAAACCCAGTGAGAATTGATCTGAATCTTCCTTCTTCAACCAAAGGGAACTTAATAGCACAGAGTTTTCTGAACAGTACTGTACAAAATGTTGGGTTAGGATATCAATAGAAATTAAAGAACCACAGAAACATATTTCCATTATCAAGTAATATTTATGATAGAAACTCGAGGCAAGCATACAGAAAAAGTAAAAAATAAACATAATTTTGTCCCAGCTTAGTTTCCAAAGCAAACAAACATAACCATGTTGTTCTGGCTGGAAAGCCTGCCCATCCACATACATTTTATGCCACATTTGCCTCTAACTTTTTCTACCTAGAGATAGAGAAAAGCAGGATTGGACTTGGGATCCTAAGATATCCTCCATAACTATAACCTCCGTAATATTATTATATATATATATATATATATAATATTATATATTTATTTATATATTTATATTTTTATTATCTATATTTATTATTTATATTTATTTATATATTTATATATAGATTCTATATATTTATTTATTCTATATAAAAACAGCCATGTTTTTATAATAGCAACTTCTACACAAATCTTGTGTAGAACCCTGGAGTGCATATTTACTTCTCAGCAAGAATATTCCTTGATTATGACCCAGTTTTGATTGAAATTCTATTATGTCTTTATTTCCAAACATGTATTTTTCATTCTCTATAAAGCAAAGTGTGAGAAAACAAACTTAGGCACAATAAAAAAAGAATACTGAAAGAAGTATGTAAGTATTTGTTTCCCAGAGGAATTACAGAAGATATAGCCCAAAAGACTATTGTATATGAGCTAGAAAATTAGTAACATGGGAAAGGTTTAACGTAATTATGGTTTTCTTATTATTTTATTGGCACTATCCAACTTTGATGGATGAGCCAACACAACTGCTATAGCTGTGTCTGCTGTCATTGCTCAATATTATCTTTTATTTATACTAAATTATCAATGTGCAAATGGCACTCCGCAAACAAGCAAGAGATGCAGAATGTGTTTCCTGGATAAATATTGTCAGTGCTGTGCTCTGTACACATCTTAGCACTTGCTTGAATGTAATTCCACTGCTGACAAAGGCATGTAAGACAAGGAAGTTACAAACAAATGGTAAGGAACTCCATCATCTTATTCTTTTGACCCCACTGAGGGTATTGTGACTAGTGATTCAGATCATGCATTTATTGGAGAAGAACTGAAAGCATTACAAAAGGCCTATATTAGTACATGCCCAGAGCCACTACACCCTCACAGGTTGAGCACTTGCCACAAAGGCCAATCCAAATGCAGAATATCCCTCAGACTGCCTCACCTATGTGGTCCTGCTAGATGCCCCCAGCCATCTCCAGCATGGCTAGCCACTAAACAAAACTAAAGGGGAAAAAAAAAGTACAGACTCCTCATCAATCGAAACATTAGCTAGTGCTTGGAAGAATACTGAGCTATTCTATATTAACTAATTAAAGGAGGAGGTTCAAGAAACGCTGAATTCACTTCTCTTATCCAAGTGCCTAAACACCAGTCAAGTCAGATCGCTCCTTCCTCTCTAGATCAGTAAATAGAGAATTACTCCACACAAACTGGAACAGCTTCTATGAGAAAAGTACCTCCACAAGACCTGACTTGCAGTTCAAAGAACATGTTCTAGGAGAAACCCTATCATCAGTATCTGAACTCAACTGGAGCTCATGCCACCAACATCACACAGGGTTTGGGACTAAGCTAAAATAAAATATGATGAGGGATGGTAAGAAACATTGTATATGATGGTGTATGATTTACTGAACTAAGCATCTATGACTGGTTTGCTTAGCAGCACACCCCTGGAGGCGCCATATATTATATTTTATAAAAATACTGCTTTTACTGTGCACCCAGAAATCCAGGATTTATGGCAGAACATTTCAAATGATAGAAAGTAAAGCACATTCCTCAGTGCTGTTAATGTGGTAGGAAAAGGACTAAATTCAGAACATAAACATAAGGCTTTGTTCGCGGCAGGCAACAATTGTTTGTGAAAATGCACAGATCACTGTTATCTAAAATATTCTTCTCTGTTTTATAAGTAATTAAAACACATGCTTTAGAATTCATTATTTCTTATTCCTTTCAAAAAATTCTAGAAGAAATGTTAAATTAATTATGAATACGATTAATCTTATTTGATTTAATCACTTAATATTCAGATTTCTGTTATAGAGTAGACATTTTGTTTTCCTTAATAGTCATTCAAGGGAGAGAAAGACTGCTCCATGTCTCAGTGAGAGACCTTTCTCAGGTTGGAATTGCTCACTGTAGAACAAATGTCTCTGTACCAGCAGCGGAGACAAAAATGGATGACTGGCTTAAATTCTGATTTTATACATTTGGATCACGTGCAATGTGATTTGGGTAGAATATTTGTTCACATAATGCTTAAATGAAAAGAAAGAAATAACTCAAAACTCAGGCATATGACAGAGATATCTGAGAACACTCACGCACAGCAAGCATAAAGGAATGCCTGTTGATTAAGCAGCTCTTAACTCACAAAAATCTTTAAAACCCTTCATTCACTGTATATCTTTCAGCCTTTTCCAAAAAGAACAAACATGTCCTCTTATTTTTATGAATTTACTTAGGTGAAATCATTACAGCATGTATGTGTAGTTGTGTTATCTTACTGTACAGTTTGGAAGCTGACAAGCATTCTAAGAGTTCCTGGGGCATGACTAACCTCAACTATTTTTAACTGAATTTGAGAGTAGTCACATCTCAAATCTTCTGCTCTTTCGGAAACTAAATAAAATTCATTTTTAAAATGAGAATTTGTAAATCATTTTTTAGCATACTATATCACATACATAAATTTTTTTAACAGAAACTATAATCTGTTATTAAATACATTTAAGAAATATACTGACTTCCAGCACATTTGCTCTTGAATGATTTTAATTTCAAAATACATTGACATCTCTTCATAACTTCCCCTGTTGCACAGTGGAAAGGCCAGAGTGAATATTTTTGCCTGGGAAAATCTCTCTCAAAAGAGAATATTCCTTTCCTGTTCCTCTTCCCCCCACATGAATGCTGAATAAACAACTTTTCATAATACAGTGTAATGAATGGCAAACTTGCCAAAATCCAATTATTAATCTGATGTTTAGAAATTTATTTCATTCCTTGTAAGAATTATGCAAGATCAGCATAGAATAATTGCACTTCCTGAGAGGTTCCCCTATTTTAAATAGAATTATTTAACATAGTACTCCTGCAATGCCATGGGGATACAATAATATTGTGCACGCATTCTATAACCATCTGAACCATGAAAAACAATACTGAGTTGCATTCAGTGAATGTTGCAATGGCAAGGAGTTTGTAATTTCGGTATTCAGGTGCACTACACAACCTACTTAATTAAGTAAAACAAACGGTGATGAGAATTATAGCACAGAAATTGGAAAGATTGACCCTGAAACCTATTTTTCATTATTAGAAAACAGCTTCAATACAAACTAATGCTATACTGCCATTCCACAAATTCTTTAGTCTGTTCAAAGTCAGTGGTAATTCTCAAAACCATTATAATGGTTTAGCTCCTCACACTGACACTTGCCTCTCTGTCCACATCCTCACTTTCTCTTCTGCCACGCATGGGTAACTTCAGCTCAGAAAAATACCATGGCAACAACCAAATAAACACATTTGTCAAATTCTTCATTTTCCTATCTGATGCTCTGTGTGCTTATGTAACTGCTATCAACACTGAAAAGAAAGGGATACAGTTCAGATTGGGCCATCCTTTTTGGCAACATTACAGAATATGATATGCTAAATTCATGGTGAAAAAGCAGAAGGTTTTGACTAGAAACTCTACCTAGGACCTAAGAAAAAGAATTTTTTTCCATCCAGAATGTATTGAAACCTAGAAACCTGGAAGTCTGAGATTTCATGGGAAAGGCTAAAACAAGAGGATTTTTAGAGGGGACTCTAGGATAAAAGACCAAAACGTTTTTCCCTTAAAATATGTGAGAGAACCATTAACCTACTATGCCATAGGGGCTTTTGAGATGCAAAGTGAAAGTTCTGATTTTGTCTTGCAGCAGACAATAGGCCACCTGCATAATGCATGGCACTTTAAGTCACTATACAGCCTGGGTATGCAGTAAATAAGTAATATAAAAAAGTTTCATTGCTTTCTGCTCTATAACTGCCTGCAATATAATTTATACCTCAAGCAAAATGAAACAATCACCTACAAAAGCTATTCAGCTACCATGAATAATTGAAATGACCACCAAATATGTAGTTCAGACCCATCCTAAATTTTTTCATAGAGAGAGACAATAAGTTTTAAATGCTTGTATTGTATAAAATCAATTAAGTTTGGTGTTCCGATACATAGGTAATTCAGAAGCTTATTCCCAGCCAGCTTGGAGATGTGTATATATACATATATATATGCATACATACACATGCACACACACACATATTTAACCAATTCCACAGACATTAATATTAATATACAAACATTCTTTAACACATTTAAAGCTAAAGAAACTAAACCAGTAAAGACAGAATAGAATATCCCTGTGGAATTGATGAACTCATCCTTGATAGATAGGACATTTATCAAAACATTACTTCTCTAAGGAATGCAAGGAAACTCTTTCAAAGAGAAACTGTGACATGCTTCAAAAAGAGTCAATACTGAAATACTGAAAAATTCAGAAAAATACTGAAAAACAAAAGCAGACATAACCTTTTATAGTATAAAGGCAGATTTATGTTTTTGTAGTATAAAAAGTAATTAACATGCCCATTATGCTGTATTCACCTTATGTAAGAGGAAAAATGAAGACAGTCTGACTACGTTTGAAGGCCATATAGTGTCTCTCTTTTCCCATGTTCCTCTGAGGTATGTGATGCATTTCCAAAGAATATGTAAATGTGACTTTCAGAATCGAGATGGTTGGCCATCCACAGGTGACACTGCCTAGTACCTTCCTTACTACTCTTGATTTGACTGGATGTAGTAGATTCTGAGGCTGGCACATTTACACTGTTCACAAGTTGTTTTCTGTAAAAATATAATTATTTTCTTACCTTTTCAGATGAGCTTCTTGTCCCTTCTGCTGTGTGAGTAGTGAAAAATTTTGTACGCCAACATGCAGTGTAGCTGTATATTTTGACTTATCCTGGAGATGACAGCCAGGCAGACATCAAGGATACTCATGCACACCATCTGAGCCCTCATCGCAGCTGTGTGATGATAGGAGAAGACAAGCATTATTATCCGCATGATTATTTGCAGCCATGACAAAGTTGGTCAGTAGGTCCTACTAATTAAACCTGTGCTGACTGAACTAGAATAATTCTCCTCTGACACATTAATGGTTAGGTATGCATGAATACCATATAGTATCTTCCTCTGAAGATCCAAGAAAAAGTTTCTCCCAGGAGTAAGCCATCCCTAGGGTGTGAGAAAGTGCCTTTATTCATCGTTTACATTTGTCTTCATTTCATATCAAAGGAAAATATTTTCCAAGTTCATTTAATCGAAGTCCCTGATTCCTGACCTCTTTGTAATTCCTCAGCTCCCATTTTCGTTCTTGTGGAGGTTTGGATCCACCAAGGCAGGATTGATTTGACAAGTGGGACTGGGTGCATAAGCATAATTACTTCAGTGGTTTGGTACACTTTCTGCATACCAAAGAGACCTTAAAATAGGAAAGCTTTCATTGCCAGAAGCTAAAGTGCCTTTAATATTTATTATACAGTTAATATGCCTCTTCAGGAAATCCTTTGAGGGAAATAACAAAGATCAATAGAGGCCTGATGAATCCTAAATGGAGAAACTAAAAGAAGTATTTATTTTTCTGTCTATGTATCTCCTAGGCATGACAGCAAATCTGCAGGCACATTCTAGCAATGAACAGGGTATTCTGTGGAATTCAAGAGAAGGGAAGACATTTCCAAATGCAAGAGCAAAGATTGTGCACTACAATAACCTTAATTACCAAGAAAAGCTTCAAAACATCTGTCCTTCCCAAAGTAATATGCTCACAGAAATAAAGAATAAAATACCAAGCCCTTGACCAAAATATCATGAATTCAAGTAGAATATGACATCTTTAATAAAATATCAACCACCTGTTGCAGAAAAAAGAATGACCTATATCTGTTGGACTGGTTCAATATTAAGCTGACTTGATTTCTTGGGATCACATTTCATTATGAAAAAGTACTGGAAAATATAAGAATATCCTGGGGAAAATGATCAAACTGTTAACAAAAGGCTGGATGCACTGTACAGTTACAGCCCACCCAAGAGTCAAAAATTCTCTGCTTCTTTATTTTAATGTAGAAAAATGTCCGCTTGTTATGAAGGTCTTTGAAATCACAGTTAATGCAAATTTCAGTTATATTAATGCCATGCAATAAACGAAGCAGAATAAATAACAAAGCATTTGGCTAAGGACCATAATCGTTAGCGTCACAAATAGAACGTGCTTTACCAACGTACTCACAGGTATGATGAAACTTGTCACCTGCACTATGTAAGCACCACTCAACTTTTAAAATTCTCACTCACACTAGTCTTTTTTTATACAGTGTTGTTGAGTTACCATTGTATAACCCCACACTGAATACGTGAGGCAAAATATCATATATCAGGTTTCAGAAGGATTTCTCTTCCAGCTGGTCTCAAATATTAATGTTTATTTCCTCTACTAGTAGAATTTTTTCCATTTACCCATTCTGCAGTCAAACTCTTCCAGCTTTCACTGACCTACATCGTTTCTAGAAATAAACACTCTGGACATGTAAGTATAAACTCTGTTTAGGACCCATGGAGATCAGATAAGGTTTTGTAACTTCAGTTAGCAGTTTGAATCACTACATGTATGTGCCAGCAGCCTGCATGTCCCCTCTTTGTGCTTGACTAGAAACAGGAGGATCTGCACATTGATAGACCATCTTTTCTATTGTGTTTATTATTGTCTTGAGTGGTTTCACTAATCATCCGTCTGGATCCTGAATTCTTCCCATCACTCACCACCCACTTCCATTTCACAATCTGAAGTTAAATGTTAAATTAAATAAATTGAAGGCGAGAAGTAATATCACCTTATTTCTCAAGAGTTTTCAGCAATTTGTATGGTAACAGTATTTGAATAAATAAAATCTGAAAAAGTTTTTCATCCACTTCATATAACTTCTCTATTTCACTGTCTGGTATACTTATTTGGAGAAAACATCCCTCATCTAAAAGTTTCAGGGAACCTTTTCCTCAAATAATTTTCTAAATAAAAAAAAATGATATTGCAGTTTCAAGCAGAAGTGTTGAAAAAAGAGCCTAACAAACTTTTAAACATCTCTTTATTTATTAAACAGCTCTTTTTTTTTTTTTTCTTTTTCCAGAGAAGTTGGACCCTGAAAAGGTTTTGTTAATATAAACACTTTGGAAGAAACTCTTCTTCGGTAATAAAGTCTACTAACTGGAAACAGCAACACCAAAAGAACTGTTAAATTAGCCAGTCAACAAAATGAAATCAACAGCGCGTTTGTTCACTGTTAGATACATAATTTCTCAAAAGAGCAACAAGTTTTTAAAATTATTTTAAAAATGCATTGCAGGTACAAACTGGAACTAAAGTGATTTCTTTATAAAAGATGTCTGGCACCAAATGAGGGGTTAATTTTTCAAAATTCCTTCTTTAAATAGTCTTTTGAAAACCTATCCTTCAATCACTGATTTAGATTTCAAATTTTTGCCAGCAACTCATTTATTAAAAAAAAGTATTCATTTGGTTTACCACCTACCTCCCATATTCTATCTTTTATTCCAAACACCCTGTTTAGATTAGGAAGAATCAGCAGATGATTATCTGCCCATTAAATCAAATCACTTGGCACAGAGAAATCCTAATTTCTTGGCAGCAAGTTATTCATACAGAATAAAGTTGGCAGTAAAGAATAGCCAACCATTACAGTTCCAGTATTTGAAATGCCTGTAATGAATCTTGATATAAAATATAAAAAAAATCAACCTCCATTCTCTTAATTAAGGTAACCTAAAGAAGAAATATTCTTGAAAATTATTGTTTAATGTAATTTATTAATTAACATCTACCTAGAAATCCAGCATTCTAGATTTCTTGATTGATTTCAATCATAAGATTTATTGCAGCAATTCAGTACAGCCAGATGCCTTTCCTTCTGGTTTCATCCCAACAGTGTTTTCATTGTATTCTTCCTTCTCCTTTAAGCCTGTAAATGTGATCCCTATTGATTTAAAGACAATAGTAGTCCTCCAGCAGTACAGATATTAAAAAAAAATAAAATAAAATGCTACTTTGAGGAAAAGAAACTGTAAATATTTTCGTTTGGAGTATTTGTTCTGTGAATATAAAAGCTCTCAATGTAAAAGTGAAGTTAATACAATTTGAGATCAAAAGATCTCAAATCTCTTAGAATCTCAGACAAAGCAGACTTGAACATGTTGAACTGGCACGTTTTCTGGAAATGTCCTCTCATTAATGAAATACTCAGCTGTTTTTTAATATCGAATAGACATGCCAACTAGAAATGAAGCAAATTGTTCCATGACAAAGGAACACTAATGAAAATAAGGATAAAAGAAAGACAGTCATGTGAAGATAAGGAAATCATCCAAGAAGAACAATTATCACAATGGTTGGACTAGATGATCTTATTACTCTTTTCCAAGCCTAATGATTCTATCAAAACACAGTAGAGCAGGGAGGTGTGGTTATGCCAGACAAGTAAGGATGATGTCTGCTGAAGTTGTTGTGAATACAAATACATTATTTTTCAGTGTAAAACAAATGATTGAGAATCATCAAGAGTGCACTGAGTAATCAATCCTGCCTTTGAGGTTGGTTGGAACAGGGGAGCCTGGCTTACTTCAGGCAAAAAAAAAAAAAGTTTCTTAGCAGTTCAATTGGCACTAAGTCCTAATGGATTATAATGGACTGTGCCTATCTGCCCATCTTCAAAATAAAATAGAAAAATAGCCTAATTGAAATGACAAATTTATGGAAGAAGTAATGTAAGATAGGTCAAAGTTTTTAATCATTTTGTAGTTGCTGCTCCCCTGAAAATGGATGAGTTTGCACAATGAAGAAGCCAGAGCTGTACTATGTGTTGCTAGATTTGCTGCTCTAAGTTTTAAGCATTTTACTTCAACAAGTTTAAATGAACGTGATCTATCCAGAAAAATTACACAGAAGAGACAGAGAACTAGAGTGGGTCACACAGGCATTTGAAGGACACACTTTAAAAGCAATATTAAAAAGTTATGAAATTTTTAATCCACGTACATTGGTTCGTATCCTAGAAATCAATTCTTAAATATCTCTTTAAATCCTTCCGTTATTTTCATCATTAACTCCAGCTAATAGAAGTTTATTCTCTCACCATACCCTATACTTTAATATTTTGAACCTAGTAAATATTTACAGCAGAATTACAAAGAAATGTGATTACTAGCATGAGAGCTGCTCCAAGAAAAATGCCTCCTATTTTATGATGTTGGCCCAGAACATCAGGGGCGGATTTCAGTGGTTTCACAGAAGACGTTGAACCTTCCCATCAATATCCTATTATATAGTGTTGCTGTGGGACAGATGGCAGCAGAAGGACAGTCTCACAAAATGGTGTCCGACTTGGAAGTGCTTATGAAGAAGAGGGATGGACTTGAATTCCTCTACGCAGAAAAAAATGACCCCCACTGATACTCATTGACATTTGCTGAATAGTTGTGGAATCGCACAGTGAATGTGAGCAGAGTAAGATGGTGGGTGATGCATTTCAGCCGTGGCAAAAATAGAAGAAAATAAAAAAGAAATTGGAGGCATTAATTTCTGAGCAACCTACATACATACTAACCAAAAAGGTTTTAATTGCCGGATTGATTTTTTGTAGAAACGATTTTCTGCTCATAATGTGTATTTTCATAATGTATTTTAGACACATGTCAAAACAAAAATGGCATTTTTAACAATACTTATTTTCTCTATTATATATGAAAGATTTTATTCTGCGTTTAGCAGCCACTAAGACTACTATGCAAGGACTCCACAGAAATATCAGTTATTGTCGGTTAGAAGTGTGAAAGACTGAATGTAAATGATAGGGTTACATGAAAAAACACGTAACGATTTTGCCTGTAGTTCACTTTCTGATTAGTGATAGGGAAATTGAATTATACTGATTCAATTAGTAGTGATTGTCTCTAATCCTTTCCAATTATTGTATTATGTACTGATGATTGCTGTTTGCTAAACTACTTTCTGTGGAAAATAAGATTTCACTGCTTATCTGACTGAAAGAGAAAGAAAAGTTACTGTTTCCATTTGAGCACCATTCACTTCTTTATGGTTGATCAGAAAATGACAGAAACAGTTTAGTGAATCCCTGTTTGAGAAGCTACAGGCTAGCAAAGGGCTGAAGAAAACTGGAGAAATCTAGTTTTTCCAAAGGATATCCAAATAAGAACTAATTTCAGAAAGTTTCATAATGAATTTTCAAAGATGACCTTAAAGTGCTATGAAGTTTTGAATGTCACTGTCTGAAAACTTTGAAAGCTTTTCAGGGAAAGTGTTTTTCACATTATGCTTCATCAAAATTTCAAGAAAAATAAAAAAATAAAAAAACAAGGATATTTAAAGCTCCTCAAGAACTCCAAAAGAAGTACCTTGAATCATTACATACTTCATTAAAAAAAATCATAGCCACTTTCTGCTTCTTGAAACCATTTTTAACTATAAAAAGTAGCCAGCCAAGTCTTCTTAACACCTTTAGTAGCCAAATGCAATTCCAGATGTCTCCACTTAATATTAGAAAATATTTGCTCAGAAGACTACAATCTATAGGGAGCTGTAAGGAAGTATGTCCTCTGAAGTTTAACTGTAACCAGCAACTTGAACAGAATGGATAATATTTGGACAATCTTGAATTAGAAATTCAGGACAGGAAATTTAGCAGATCTGAAATATTTGAAAGAAAAACATTACATTCTCCATTCCTACTTTTCAAAATAAGTGGAGCCCATCTCACCGTGAATGAAACAAAGCTCTGTTCTATTTAATCTGAATTATAGCTAATGCGTTAAACAAAACCCAGAGACCAACAGAGAAGCATTAACTGCACCAGACCTCAGGGTCAAAGGTCATAGACTCAATTTCAAAGATTCAGAGTAAAAAAATTTCAGTATCGAGAAAATAAAATCTTTTCCATCTGGTGACTTTTGCACAGTAACTAAATACATAACAAAGTAGAAAAAAAAAAGTGAAAAACGTGGCATGAAGAGTAGGCGGTTTCTATGTTTTGTTCCAATGTATTTTAAATTCATACGGAGAGAAACAAGTATATAGGAAATATATTGAAACAGGTTGCCCAGATAAGTTGTGGATGACCCCACCCTGGAGGTATTCAAAGCCAGGCTGGCTGGGGCTTTACACAACCCAGTCTAGCGCAAGGTGACTGTCTATAGTGGGGGTTGGGAGTGGAACTAGATGACCTTAAAAGGCCCTTCCAACCCAACCCATTATATACATCTGTGATATATTCGTGGCAAAGGCAGTTATTAATATAATGCATGCGTTGAAACCAGCTGATTGATCAAAGAATTGTAGCAATGGGAATCATTTCATTAAGCAATCATTCATTCGGTGACAATTTTTTTTTACATGTATCAAAATCTTTACAGAGATATGATGCATAATCTTAAAATCAAATTTTGTTTTGGTCCATTAAGATTGGAAAAGCATTTAAATTCCTTCTCAGATCATGTTAGATATCTCTCAGAGTTGTTTAGGTTTTCTTTTCATAAAACAAATATTGTGTCCAAGACTTCAAAGACTTAAAAATCAATAATAAAATATAGCATTATGCTATATGCTTAAAAGGAGAAAAGGTTTGAAATCTGTTTCAAGTTCATGCATGTTGAAGTGACTACAGTTCTATACACAGAAATGTAGTGGGGGGGAAAAAGGTAAAAACGAGATAGAGATATTTAGGTTTGACTCTTCGTTGAGCTATTGGTCCCCCCAGCAACAGATGCTTGCATCTGTAGTTCAGAATTGAAATCAGAGCCAGTCTTAGGAAAGAACTGTGTCTATAATGAGATCTATCTATTATCTGAAGACAGGGGAATAAAGAATGGTATAATTAGATGTTAAAATTCTTGGGGTCATGTCAGTAGCAGTGAAAATAATTTGCTTAGAATTGCAGAAGATTGATCTCACTGCAGGTATCAGATTAACTGCATATATATAACTAAAGAGGTAGGAAATCCAACATACTTCAACCTAAGTAAAAGCCCATCACATAATTTTTCCAGTTAACATAAGGAGATATCAGATTCTTTGAAAAATATAAAATGAAATTATCGGGGAAAATAGGGTAAATTTTTTTGAAGAAAAATTATAATTAAAATAAAAATAATATAGTTTCCTAAACAAAAGCCTGAATTTATGATGAATTAATAGAGGACACAGAAAATCTCAGAAATTGAAAGAACTCCAAATAAGAAACAAAGGAAGAAATATTTTGCAGAGAATCAACTTATGCAGTGTCCGCTGAGACACAATGAGGCATCAACTGCATCAGTGAACAGTCTGAGACTTGAGTGGAAAAACAAAGACATACCCAAAGATGTTCAATGCAGAGTGAGAGAACTCACTGAGTACTTGGAGCCAGAAATGATATGTAAAGTCAAGCACTGTTAAAAGAATGTTTTAATAGCATATAAAAGACATTATAATCACTGTATCTAATTGCAAGGAGGAATAAAGATCTAAAATATCTTAAATGTCTTACATATAAAGAGGAATAATTAACAATCAAATTGAAAGCTGCTATCTTGACAGATGTGTATTAGGACAATGAAAATGCAGTCCATAATTTGAATGCTGAAAAAAAAGCAGGCTTTCAGATTATTGTAAATGTAATCTTTTTTCTGTGAAAATGCAGCTGATTTAAAATTAAAATTGGCTTAACAAAGTTTTCTTACATCTATATAAGTCACTGCGTATGTCCTATTCTATCTTCAGGTTAGCTCATAGTTAAGTTCGAAAAGCAGTTCCAGAGGTAACTCTGTATATGTTTGTGTTGCCCAAGCCACGACATCCTCAATTAGAAGTTCCCTTCCTCGTTCAGAAGAAAGTAATTTGTGCTCTCCCAAGAGAGTGGATAAAATTATAAACAGCTTTTCATTCTGAGGCTCAGGCTCTCACTGACTGCACTGGAATCAGGAGCAAATCTGCAGCACAGAAGTCACATTGTATTTTTAAATAAATAAGTAATTTAATGCAAGAGTAACGTGTACATAGATCAAAACATTTGGTGTTCAGGTCCCCTGCATTCAGACTGCATTTTAGGTGGAGTGTCACACTAGTTTTGTCTTGGAGAGAACGTCCCCACAGCATATGTGCCATTCAAATAACTCCAAAGTGTACTTGATTCTGACTTTTTATCTCGACTGGGGTCAAAGCACGTTTAGTGTTATGCGAAGAAGAGATCCAGGATTCATTTTCCTTGAAGGTAATCAAATTTACACACACCAAAATCGTCTGCAAATGGGATCAATGCACAGTAAGTAGAGACATTCGTGGTATTCATTTCAGAACTATGCTACTGCTCCAAAGCAAGTCACACACGGATATCTATGGAGCAGAGAAGACTTCCATCACACATACCTCAGAATACTAAAAGACTGAATGAAAGTAGCATCAATTCCTGCTATGAGCCATTAATGAACAGATAAAATATATTCAATGTAGATGACTGGTTAGGTATAGCAATAGTGAAAGTGGTATACTGTTGTTTAAAGGCTCTGTATAACTTTCAGAGGTGGTTGCCAGCAGTCAGGATTCTAACAAATATACAAAATAAAAAGTTTTCAATATCGATTGTTACGATATTCAGTAAAAGTAATACTTAATATTAAGTAAAATTTAAGTGAATAAATGCATGATGTCTGATGTTCTTACCAAAAATCACAAAAAAAGCAAATCTAAATCTGTTACTGATACAACGAACACCACCAACACTGATTTCTGGAAGGGAAAACTCTATTCAAAGGAGGCAGTTCTGCCTGTATCACAAATTCTTTTCTCAGATACTCCATACAAAACAACCCAGAAGCTTATAATGAATACCAACGGAATGAACAGTATTAATGAATAGAATATAGTATCTCGAACAGTACAAGCCATGAAATTTGCAGTAATCATTGTCTGTTGTTCAAATGTCTGATGCATGCTGTGTAAGATGTCACAAGAGTGCACTGAATCCACTGGTAATGTATTCGAACTGTTGTTCATCTTCAACACCATTGAAATGGTGCATTTTATTTTTTTTAGCAGGAATGTTTTCGTCTTTCAGCCACTGGATGCTCTTTCTTGAGAAATTCAAGATCCCTATCTTCCTATCCCCAGCCATATCTTCCTATCCCTATCCTATTTCCTAATCCTAATTCCTGACAAATTACTTACAGTCTGCAATCATGTTATCTCTGAACCTATGTTTGACAAACATAAACTGAATGAACTTTTTGAATCTTTCAGACAAGAGTGATGTCTAAGACACTTAAACTTATCATTCATAGTAATAGTTCAGGGGGGACACCAGTCTCATCTGTGTATGCTGTGGCTGAACATACTGAGAGTATGCACAGCTGAAGAAGTTCTTAGGAAGGAAACTGGTGTATCCACCTTCAAAATGGAAACACACAGAGTTAAGCAATATGGGATTGAATCTTTCAGCTGAAAGACAATTACAGAATTGACAGAGTATCCAAACCAAAGACATTAGATGTATTCTATCGACTTCATGAAAGCTTTTGTCTCAGTATGTCAGCTGAGATCACTCATCTCCTGGAGCAGTAAATAGTACCTTCTGAAAGCTGGAAGAAAGAATGTAATCAATACCTGTACTATTAAAGACATTTGAAAAAAACAACGTCCAGAAGAGCAGTATTTCTGTTCCTTACATGCTGTTATTACCACAAGGCATCAAGAAAGCACCATAGATGTGAGGCTCAGTAGGAACCCTCTGAAAGCACAACAAAGATTAACAGAACTTTCTGTTAGCATGAGCAAACTTCTGAATGTTGCTGGATGATTTGTTCATTATTGTAGGTAATAATTACCTGGTGAACTGTTGCAGGGCAAAACTCACATAGATACTACCCTAGAGACAGAATAAAACATACAAGAATATATTAGTGGTGGCAGAAAAAGCAAGTATTTTGCTGTTGCACAGATTATCTGTCATAGGACTCACTAGGGCTCTTATGCAAAGTTGACAGCTGCAGCATAAGGAACAAACAGAATAGAACAAAGTGGCTAACCTTTTTTTGAAGTGTCCTTGTGGCCACAGACATGCACTGCATCATTAGTTGTGTCACTCGATTACATTCCACTTGCAAACATCTCATCTGCTACACTCTTCTATGACTAAAGGAGATTTCAAAGACAGTGAAATAAGTGGGATTTCTGTGCCTGGCTTGAAGGGGCAGGTTAATCGGCTTAACAGCAGCTCAGTTCTCAAAAGAGAAGAACAGAGACGTGTGCAAAGACTGCACACAAAAACAGAGCTATTACTTTAGTGGGTCTGCAGATTTAAAATGACTCCATTTTGAGTGGCTTTTCTTCTCACTATGTCTGACAGTGATACCAGTGGCATCCCTTCTCTATTTCTATGCTCTTTGATTAAAATCTGATTACTAAACTCAGTCTTCACACAACATGAGAATTCATGAGCTATTGGCTCCTAACAAGCATGAAAAATCCCAGTTGTCCCAGCAGGCTGTTCATTCTCATTATGACATCCTAAATAGCAATAACGTTGGCTCCCATATTTCCAAACATTCATTAGAAGCTCTCTGTCTATATCCTCGTAGATGAATTTTGATTATGTACTTCTTGATGTCTTTTTTCCAAGAAATTTCTTCTCTCATCTGATTTTATTCATATATGATCTGATATTGATGGAATTCCTCTTTTTCTCATGCTTGTGTAAATTGAGAACTCTCAAACTTAGATTGATACTGACCTCTCTGAGAGGGTTATGATCCACAATGTATTATCAACACGGAATAAGTTTTCAGTACAGTTTGGCTGCCTGAGCATACAGAGGAACTTCTTCCCTAGATGTAGATAGAATTTCAGAAACAGAAATTTCAGAATTTCAGGCATTTGTTTTTGATCACAAAAATACCAAAATGCTGAAATTCTGACACTGGCACCCCAGCTTCTTGCTGTATAAGCAGAATAGATGGGTAGTGAATGGTTCAGGCTATGCACTGGATGATTTCCCAGCCTATGAAAGGAAGCTCTGCATAAAGTGATTTGTTCCTGAAAGCACAACCAACAGAGTTCAGCCCTTGTTATGCTAGGGAGTCTTAAAAGAAAGGTCTTAAAAAAGATGCAGGCTCCACCCCACACCTCTATGAATACAGCTTCCTCTTTGTGAATCAAGGCAGTACAAACTCATGTTGTCAAGTCTGCAGTTCTCCAGCAGCCTACGTGACTTGATATTTGAAAGTGAAATATGTGCTTACATGCAACATATGACTCATCCTACGGCCTCTCACATCCCAGTTTGTCCACCAAGAGCAAATGTCAAGGGGCTGCTGTCCGTAGCTCCACCTGAGAGCCAGGCCTTCTTACATTTTGCTTCTTCTTTCCTTTGTGACCTTCAAAGCCTCTAAATGCTACCTGGTTATGAAAGGTTTTTAGCGGGTCCTTCCTCTCTTCCACATCTTAACAAAGCTTTTACTTCAGTGCTATGAGAGCATTTCAGCTTTATCAGCTCTAGCTTTGTGCCAGCAGTAACCTATAAAGAGTTATAACTAGGCTGTGTTTCTCAGTGCCTACAATCCTATACTACAAAAGTAGTATTATAAATGAAATACATTATTATTACATATTACCACAAGAACCAATGTCATAATTAGGTACTGTATCCACTTTGTAATCACTGTAGCTTTAATTTCCAATCAAAAGCATAAAAGGCTGCAGAGAGTGACCCTACTATTGAACAATTCCTTTTCATTTTCCTTGACAATTAATTTTCAAAGGTAAAAGGAGGAGGGGGAAGAGAGGGCTAAGGGAGGAATGACGTTTTATTCTAAAGCTTCTACATAATTATAGCAATTATAGAAACCTTTAATGTGCTTGGTCAGCTTTTACTGCTCACGTTTGGATCTCAATTAGAAGTGGCTCTGAAAGTTATAATACGTTTGATGTACCAAAGAGTCCATCCCACAATTATAAATACCACCTAGACAGACTAATGATTACAGAGCTTGGAGGAAAAGGTTAGCAATAAATATGGAGGATGTTAGTACAGGTAACATAAATGGAATATAGAAATCTACTTCAACAAATTGCTGTGTGCTATTTTACCTGTTTCTTACTTTCTCTTGTTATTAACTATATTAAAGATGCACCTAAATGCCGCAGTAAAGTCTGAGGCTCCATTGTGCTAAAATTCATTGAATACAGAAAGTCTTCTCAAAAGGTTTGCTGCCACAGTGCATTCCCAAATGCCTACAATACAGAAACTACTCAAATGGGAATACCTTTCCATTGTAAAGTATGCCTTTGTGCATAATGAATCCTATCAAGAAATCACCACTACAGTCTTTCCATTATTATAACTACATCCCGAATCCAGGGACTTTTCTAGCACAAGTATGTTAATGAGACCTGAAGAACAGGGGTCAGGTATTTGAGCAGCATGACAAAAAAATATGTCTGTATTTATGTGTAAATACAACAGATAGTTGGATTAGATGGGACAGAGACAAGCAGAAAGGATCAGATCTGCCACAGCCACAGAGCAAAGGCTTCCAAACCCCACATGCAACAGAAATGCCTACAGTCACTGAAACTCTTCAGAGGAACTTTTCCTTGAATAAAAAATCCAATATATTTTCTTAAGGGCTGAAACTAAAGCAGAAAGAGAGGTATCATCTTGCCTCCTTAGAAGCAAGGGCAGCTAAATATAAAGGACTGTATAACTAGAAAAGCTGCATCTAAAGAGGCATTAATTGGAGGTGGTGAATCAGTTAAAGTTGTTCAATAACAGGTGGAGATAATGATCAGTTCTGTCCAATTGAGTCCCCTCAGTGTTTTCAGAGTACAAAGATTTGGTTTGTTCAAAAAATTATCTTATTGCTCTGAAATTTAATTAAAACTTAATTAAAAAACAAAAGTCAAAAACTTATCTATTCACTTTATCAAACTGTTGGGCTATTTCCAGTGTTCTGAGATTGGTCTCATTTTCTGATAATTTATAAGTTTATTGATGTCTTCAAGATTCTGATTTTTCAGTGTGTTCTGGGGTAGATTTTATTTACTCCACATGTTATCCCAGAAGAATCACTCAATAACATTCTAAGCAGTAGCTATATCTAGTCTTTCAGAAGAAAGCCAAACCAAAACAGGAGATATGATACATCCTGAGTGCCCATTTGTCACGTGCCCTCTGTCTCATTAATATTAGCTCCATTTAACTAAATTTTTACTTCTATATCTTTAGTTATCTCATTCAGTTTATAGCATGATATTATAAACCTTGAACTCTCTTTTTCTTCATGAGATTCACTGTAATCAGCTATTTCTAATGTTTTGTTCACCTGATCTGTCGTAACGCTTTCCATCCTACTTCTTTTATTCACAACATTTCCCCCTCTGACTGATGCTTTCTCTTAGCTTTGTGCGGCACAATGGAAAACAAAATGACAGCAAAGCAGCAAGATCCCAGACTGCACCAAGTGAGGATTCACCCAAACACAACAGCCATAGACACAGAAATAAGAAACAGAAACTGCTTACCCTTGGAGAACTTCAGGTATAGAGGAATCTACAGAGAAATACCTTTGCCTCTAATGTCAAAACTTAAATGAGATCTTAGGAAGGAGTGGTTCCCAGTTCCACCTCTTCTAGTCACTCAGAGGCATTGTGAAAAGAGGAGGAAAAAAAGAAAGGGTGAAAGGAAGCTGTGGAAGAATGAAAGAGGGGATGGGAAGAAAAAAAGGAAAAAAGGAAAAGATTAGATGAAAAACTATTCCCATGAACTCCCTTTATGTATTTTTTCTATTTTTTCTATTTCTATTTCTCCAGCTTTCTCTCTGAGTGCTTACCCTTCAGTTACACAATCTACTTTTCACTAGACTTCACTGCTTATTCTGTTTTGTATTTTTTTTTTAAGTTTCCCTTTCATCTGAAGTAAATAGCATTTGCTGTAGTATTCTCCAAGAATGCCTTTACTTTTTTCTTCTCCTCCACATTCTCAGTATTCCACCAGTTTTCACCCAGGCAAACGCAATCTTCTGAAGAAGGCAGTGTATGATTTTTTTTGCGGCCATTTGGACTGCTTGAGTATGAGACTGTTTGAACATACACAGGGCTGCCTTGACCTTGTTTTCAAAACCCACATTTTTCAACACAGAGGAATTTCACGGCTCTGTGATTTCCATGCTATGACTGTGACCAGAAGTATGAAGATCAGCAGTACGCTGTTACATATTTATGTCTTCAAAGACAGTACATGTTGACTAACTTTTGTTGTCCCACTGAATCTCTTACTACCAAAAATTAGAGAGCATTTTAATGGCAAGGGAAGTAAAATTCAAGCAATGGCTACAGATCATTCCTCCCAATAATTTTTTCTCAGTCGTATGGAAAATACAGTAATTCCAATCAAATTTCATGCTCGATAACATTTCTTAAATGTCTCTCATCCATTCTGTAACTGTGACACCTGACTGGATCCCAGCACAGAGCACTGGGCTGTGAGTTGTACTTGTATATGTGGCCTATTCACAGCTTCTCAGAACAGACCCTATCAAATCCTGAGGAACCTCAGGGTTTCCTCAGTAAGTATCAAAGCTCTCAAATTTGCTTCATTCTACTAATAAATTTATTAAATTTTGGGGTCAATTAACATTTTATTCTTCTTCCTTATTACCTGAATATGTGTGTTACTATGCAGACTGTTTAAAGAGCTTTTTATCACTCTGTGATTTTTTTTCTCCTTTGGTAGTATTTTGGGCTTGATCCAGATGCCTTCACAACTTAGCCTTTCCCATACAGAGAGAGATTTACATTCCCAAGCCCAGGTACTAAATCCTTAAATTATGATTTAAATGGACATTTACTATCATTTTAGATTGCTATTAGAAGCACCATTCTCATTTAAAGTATTCAGGCAAGTACAACCGTAGAAATGAACCATGCCATTGATGAGAATTATAGGCTAGATTTTTTGCTGCTCTGTACAGCTGTGCAGCCTCCTAAAGTCAGGCAGTTCCCTTCTATTTAACGTGTGTTTCCAAGAACTTCTGAAATTCTTCTCTCTGCAAATTGTTCCTATCAACAGGCATGTGATATAGTTGCACAGATAAAGGTGTTTTTTTTAATGCCTTAGTGCTAATCTCCTGCTGAACATTAGCATCATCCCTAATGTTATGCAAATGTAAGGCTTATAAAAGGACAGATCATTAGGGCTATTTTGCCAAAACTTTATATAGGTGCTCTAGGGACTCCTACTCCCCCCTTCATTTGTACTTATCTTTAAAGGTCAATCTGTAGCAAATCAGTGAGTGTAAATTATGTTGCAGAAACATTAATGAATAAATTTTACTCCAGAGACTTAATAGCGAGCAGAGAGGATCACGAGCAGAGACATAACATTGGTCTGCATCTGAAAAGCAAAATCTATGCATCTCATTTTCCCATGACAACTTCAGCAAAGGTATTTAAAGAATTTACACCCATTATGGAAGATGATAAACATATTTTAATCCACGTTTCCACCCCCTTCCTGTCCCAAATCATTAGTGTTCCATCTTGAATTCCAGTGCTATTTTCTTCATGCCAGAAAGTAGAGTCAAACCACTGCTAGAAAGCATGAAGTCTGTTGGTTAATTATTGGGAATAAAACATTTGACATTCATTTGTCTTCTAAATTTTATGTTACTTTTCAGTACACATAATCTTTACCTAGTGATTTATTGTTCTCTTTTTTCATTTTTCCAGATTATTTAAAATTAGTTCTGTCATCTTCTATTCTATTTAAAAACAAAAATAGAGATCTGTCTGTCAATGTTCTTGTCATCAGAGAAAGCACTGCCTTACCACTTACTTTACCAGAAAGGCCAGTAGTACTTCAAAGATAAAAATTTCACAATTGCCCAGCATTTCAGCTTTGTAGCTTCCAGACAGAGACTGCTAAGAAGACAGCAACCATTTCATCTCTACACACAAAGATGAAACAGTTTATTCTGATTGTAACTTGGTAGGCAAGACTAATATTTTTCCACCCCAAAGAAGTTAATTTTTTGTTAAAAAGTTAACAGAAAAAATTCTGTAAGGTACTGATCAGTGCATTATAAAACATAGAATTTCATTAACTTAGTCTTATTATAGGGGTTATTAAAATCACTTAAAACATGCCAAGTTGTATGGTGTTAGGACATTACATAAAGCTGCTGCTGAACCTTGCTGGCCAATAGCCGTACAGAGAGGTCTTAATAGCTCTACTTCAAGCACACAGAACAGCAGAGCCTTCCTCAAAGACAGAGGAAGTAAGGGACATATAAAGTCCAGAGCATTGCAGACAACTAGAAAAAAAAAAAAATAGAAAAGGAAGAAAAAAAAAAAAAAAAAAAACAGTAAAACCAAACAGAGAGACAGAGAGATGTGGGCGCTCCATCCCAGGAGACGTTCAAGGTTAGGCTGGACCAGCAACTTGATTGAGCTGCAGGCGTCCCTGTTCTTTGCAGGGGAGTTGGACTAGATGATCTGTAAGGGTCCCTTCCAATTTGATTGATTCTATGATTTTGCTAGAATCAGAAGTCATATGGTGGAGACACGTGATAAAGTTACCCTGTCTATGCTTCAGGGTGCAGACTGAAATTGCCACTGTTCCACATGGCTTTGGTGCTCTTAATCGGTGAGAAATATCAGACTGAACATCACCTATCAGAAAGATATAATGGTACAATTTGCCTTCTGTTTTTAAAACTTCAGTTTCCCTCTCTTTTACATATATTATAGCCCCTCTAATTTTCCCCAGTCCAGCAGAGCTGGTTGAGTATAAGAGAGGGCTATGACTGCACAGCTCATCATCTAAACTTGCTAAGTTTACTAAAAGCTAGATATATCCTCTTGGTCCAGCTACATATCAACTTCTGTATGCATGACTTTTTATTATCATTTTTTTTCTTATATTTCTGCTGGATAATGAAAGATCTGTATTCTTTCCCACTGCTCACCTTTGATAACTCATTCTATCAAATTTGTCTTCTAAATTCTTTCCCCAAGTATTCATAACAATATTATGTTAACTACTCCACAAATTACATGTTTTCCTTCTCAATCTCTTCCCTGTATTTTTATTATTCCTCAGATAGCCAACAGTGTCAATGATCATTTTGCAACATCCAGGAATGTCCCTTTAATATTCAATATAAGACTAGGGTCAGTGGCATAGGACACTGTAAATTCATGGGAGAATACTGTCTACCTAGCTAAATACTTAGAGCAGACTAAGGAAGGCAGTAGTAGAAAGTGAATCACAGATTCAATGCCACAGCCAAATCATATGAGAATTAAAAACTTCATTTAAGGATCCCTGGAGAACATCAGGTCCAGTTTCCCCTAATTCAGGGCTCTACAAGACCACTTCAAAGTGATTTTATAGCAGTCTTTTCTTATTGGTGATCTCCTGAAACCTGGTGCTATCAAATCTCACCATTTTATTGCCAGTTATATGATTTTTATGTGCTCCTTTAGAAGCCTTCAACTTCTTAGAGCAGTGATAATCTTCGATAATTTCAGCAAACATTTACAAAATAGAGTTCCTTGCCTCGGATACTGAAGAGATACTCAAAAGGATAAATTTTAACAAATCCAACACTGAGAGAGAAATAAGCATGTGTTTATTCAAAAAAAACTCCCTGCATTATCATGACATAATAATTTTAATAGCTTAGGTCTGTTTTCAAGTATTCAGGCTGCTAATATTTGAGCCACCTTTAGAAGCGCTGAAAGCTGAGACAGACTGATCATAAATCAACAACGCGAAGCTGTTACAAAGCCCTGGAAACTATGTAACAACTATGCTGAAACCTGAAAATCACATGGAGCGGCTTTCCCGCCCAGCAGTCACCAAAAATGCTATGGATTGTATTTTCCTAAGAAACAGATCACCCAAAGGCCTTCCTTTCATAGCTCTGCATCTTTCTGGAATGCAGCCATATTTCCTGTCTCACCCAGAAGATTTTTGCTTAATAATTCATTAACGTAAGTACCTGAAAAAAAAGAAACATCTAAACAGAGCTCATTATAATTAGAACAAGAACATACCTGGGTACTAAAAGCACAATTGCTTTTCTTCAGCTCCTGCATGAAAATTCAGTCCACGTGCAGGAGAGCTGCTGGGCCTGGGCGGGAGCTGCAGTGCAGATACATTGTTTGCACCTGTGCTCACTGTGTGACCGGAAGCAGCTGGCCTAGGGTGGGGTTGCCCTGTGTTCATATAAGGCTCAGCTGCTGAAGGGAGCAGATTGTTTGGGTCTATGCTGCATACTGAGCAGGGATGCTGTACCTCCAGAGACCCCTTCATCGAACATGTGAGTTCTGCTCTTTTTTTCTATGTATGGTTAGTGATCTGCCTGCGATTATTCTGCCTGGTGTTGTTAGGAGCTTCTCAGGAGCAGTTTAGCTTCTTCGTGAGAGGAACATCCATGTTGATCAGTAGCACTCTGTGCAGTGCAGTTGTTTTCATGTTGCAGTGCACTGGTGTGAAGTGTGTTGTTGGTACTGTGTCAGTGAAAACGGTGTAACTTCTCATTGTTGTGACTTTCTTGTGGTAATCAGTCTATCAAATGCAAAAAGATAACTTTTAATTGCTTTCCCTGATAGAGATCTCGAGGCTTTTATTGAGTTTCTGGCTTCATTTTTACTATTCCAATCCTATTTATTTCATTTGTTTCTATTTACAAGCCACGAAGTAATGGTGTAACTGATTTTCCTCTTAAGTTATGTGAGAAAACTTGAGGGGGGAAAAATATATATATTGAATCAGGGGATGTTCTTTACCAAGAGAGTGGTGAGGTGCTGGAACAGGCTGCCCAGAGAAGCCGTGGATGCCCTATCCATGGAGGTGTTCAAGGCCAGGTTGAATGGGGCCCTGAGAAGCATAATCTGGTGTTAGATATGGAGGTTGGCTGCCCTGCCTGTGGCAGGAGGGTTTGCAACTTGATGGTCCTTGAGGTCCCTTCCATTCCCAGCCGTTTTATGATTCTATGAATACTCCTGAAAGAAATATTTTCAATTGATTCTCCTTTTGGGAAGTGCTTCCTAATGTAATTGTTTTGTGCTTATCTGTAGTCTTCCCCACAAATAAGAGTTATATTGATGCTAATGGATACTTGTCAATTTCTGGAATCAATAAGCTAAAGAAATCCATTATATCTCTAGCCAAATTTCTCTTTTGCAATTTCTCTTTTGCAATAGCATTGCCCAGTTTCTGCAGAAAAAAAAAAAAAAAGGAAAAGCCTTTTTTACTAGCAACTGTATGTTCCTTATTGTAACATTGAGCTTTTTCCCAGCAATATTCTCTTTGTGTCAGTGATTGAGTTACAGGTAGGGACAACACTGAATAATCTGTACCAGAGAAGGAAACATTCCCTTTCAAAGATGGATTTTCTTATGAAGGGGGCTTTGTGTGTGTATAACACTTCACATAACCTCAGTAGTTGATTGATACACTATGAGCTTTTTACAATCACAAATGAAAGAAAGATGGTCTTGAAAATTTTCGCTTGTGTTTACTCCAACAGAACTAATAAATTCTCTTTTGGAAATAAGGCAAAGACTGTTGAATGCTCTTTGGGAACTATAGCCCAAACAACTTAGAGGAAATAATAAGCAATATATAAAGAAGTTATTCTGAGAAGCTTAATGTGCAGCACTGAACGTGTGGTGGTTGAGTCAGTAAGCGTCATTGTCACAAGAGACACTATGTAACAGGTCTTCGCTACATGGGAAACAACATCAGCACTGCAGCTGCACAGATGCTAATTTGGTTATGGAATAAGCACAACTATTTTTTTTACCTGTTTTAGCATTATACCATCTTCACGACAGTGTAAACCAAACAAGAACAATGAACCACTGTCCCAGAATAAATGCATGAGGTTCATACTGGTGTTGTAATTTACAGTGATATAATTGTGCCACTATTATCTGTATTTCCCCAGTAGATGGAAGTCTTCACAATTACTTTTTTCCCCTAGAAATCAGCTTACAGAATGATAGAAACAAGAAAAAAAGAGGGAAATAACGAAGTGCACAACAGTTACACTGATTTTGTGGGTATATAGATACAGTCACATTCTGGCTCATGGAAGAGTTGTTTGCTTGAGAACTACTTTCATTTGCACTGAGTAATGTGAAATGTGAATATTAAATAAGCAGAATTAATTAGCCTAGAAGAGAGGTGAAGGAAATCTTATTTTATCAGATAATAAAAACTTTGTTTAGACCTGTGCATAGAAATGAATTCATTGTGAGTACTGGTAACATTAATAAGGCAAAGGAAGGAAAACTGTAGTTTTATAGAACAGAAATCAGAATTGTAACCTAGGCAATATGGAAATCCAACATGAAAAATAATAGCAACTTGACACAACAATGTGCAGGAAAAATATCACTGTTAGGAATGTTTGCTGTAATTAAGTAATCACAAAATGCAGATGCAGAATACGAAGCCATCTATTTCTATTCTGAATTCTCTTCATCTATGGGATGTCTCTGAACAGAGGCTTTAAAAAAGCGTGGTTAATTGTAGTAAGAAGGTTTGAAGTTATTTTCCTAACTGATATTTCCATAAACCACCTAGTCTAATAATACTGATATGTTTTGTTAAAAGTAGAAGTGGATTATTTAGTTTTTTTCTAAAGAACTACAGATTTTAAGAAAAATGTTTGTTTTGAAAGAAATAACACTATATAGGAAGAAAATCAGTCAAGCTGATTTGTGTGACGCATTGCTGTCCTTGTCTAAAGAAGTCAGTAGAGAGTAAGCATCTCTACTAGGGGGCTACAGTGACTAGAATTGGCCTTCTACTGTCAATTGTGATCTAGCAGCATGCTGCTTTGCTTTCTCTGTTCTAAGGTCTTACCAGACTTTCAGCTTTGAGAAATAAATGCTAATGGCTCCATTGCAGATCTGTAAGTTTGATGCAAGGTACATCACATAGCTGAATGTAGCCCTTTTAAGTGTTTTTCTTGTAACTAGCCCATTGTATTTTGCTGAAAACACCCCTGTAAGGAAACAAGAAAATGATGTTTTTTTCCCACACACAAAACCCTACAACACTGATGTTTGATAGCTACCGATGAATAAAATCGTCTCCTTTAAGTCATTGTGTATGCCAATCAACCAGGATAGGAAGCGTTTTTCCACTGAAAAGGTTCTCATAAGTTTCAATTAACATAGTGGTATTTCCATTTATTCCATCAGCTTGTATTTTAAAAAGACATTGTCAGATGAAATTGGACATCATAATTGGTTTTTTTTAGTTGAGGTTCTAAGAGCACTTGAAGATTGAAGTATATGTCTGTAAAGATTTCATAAATGTTTATATTATACTTACATTCATTCTCCATTCATTCTCCAAGGGATATTTTAATTACAAAAGAAATAATTCATTTAAATAAGTAAATACAGTACTAGCCATACTTTCAAACAAAAAAAGTTTGAGAAGAGTGTAGGTACTTTCTCAGAGTTACCCTGAATCTTTCCCTCAGTAGAACTAGATCTGAGCTCAGTTAAATGAATGGGAGTCTGTGTCTACAGGAATTTGTTCCAGACACTTATGTAGTTGAAACTGGGGTTAAAATCAAGGAAATACTACTATCTGTGAACAAGTAGCAAAGCTCCTCTTGGCTTTCTTAGAAATAGAAAAATCTGTATATCCTTAGTGCTAGTCCTTTTCTGTTCCAGAGGGATGCTGCCCTACTGCATGTCCTATTCTGTATACTGAAACCTGTATGTGTCAACTTTTCCTTGTTGCTGCTCTGTGCAAGTACCTTCAATACACCTTGAAAACCAGATGCTGAACACACACTACACATGTTAAATGCCATCTACAATCTGCATTATTCTCTATGGAAACTTGAAGGCCAATAAAGCCCATTCTGTCCATCTCTGTAGCTGACCCAAAGCCTCAAGATTGTATTAGTGCTAGGTGTGATTACACATCTTCTGTGAGGAGGTAGAAATATATTAACTCGAATTCAGAATGACATTGGCACAATCTCACAGCTTTGTTGGTCAAAGTCTCTGGGTCCTGACTGGTATGTATATCACATACATCCCCCTTGTGACCGTGCAGTTATCAGGCTGAAGAGGGGTACTGCACTTGGTTATTTATTCCGGAGTTTACCAGGTTCTTATTATGTTGGCTTTTCAAATTATCGTTCTGTTCCTTTATGGGAATTCTGATCTTGTGCTGTGAAAGCCTGAAATTGTCACCTTGTTCAAATTTATAACAGCTTTATCAGCCCATTATTTCCAACATCTGGCTAGTAATGTGTGGCAATAACTATTAGGTAATAACACCAATCCCTGATTAGAAAAGCTAATATCATACTAGCAATAAACTTTGTTCACCCTGAAGCAAAGATGCATGAGAGAGGAGATTCAGGAGGTATTTGAGTATGCAGCATAAACAAGACAAAGGAAATAGTAATAACACAGGTGTGTTAAAAATAAAATGAATTAAGTAAAAGCCAAACAGAAATCTTCTGTTTCCAAAGTTTTCATTGCATGGAATCAGCCTCTAGCATATTATCCTATGAGTGCAATCCCAGCTCAGTGGGAATTTGTCTGACTGCTTTTGGAGCACACTGATGTTTATCTGGAGTAGGCATTCAAATTCAATCTAGTATTATTCTTTCAGCATGAGTTCAATCTTTACTTTTGCTGTACTCTTCCAATCCAGACTGCCAGTGTTAAATACATTTCAGGTGACGGCTTTCTGCAGCAGCAGCATCATACTTATGAGGTTTTCCAGATCACTGTAGCATCAAACTGTTACCACTATTAAAAACTGGACCTTTAAGAGGTGAAGTCTTGTTTCTCAACTTGAACATAGTAGGAATTGTTCGGTTTTATAACTGAGTTGTTTTCTAGCTGATGCTATAAATAAAAGCAGGTTAAAATTGAACAGTGACATGTAATCCATTTATAGCTGAGGACTGAAGTTTGCTCTCTTCAGTTACACTTAGAATACTAGTGTGCAAGGTATTGCCACTGAAATGAATCTTTAGCAGTGAAAGCAACTTAAAGCTCCCTGAATCATAGCATTGTTTGAGTTGGAAGGGACCTTCAAAGGCCACCTGGTCCAATCACTCTGCAACCTGCAGGGACACAGTTCAATCAGGTGCTAAGAGCTTCCAGCCTGACCATGAGTGTCTTCAGGGATGGGAGCATCCGCCACCTCTCTGGACAACCTGTGCCAATGCCACAGCAACTTTATTTATATTAAAAAAAAAACCCACACAATAAATTTTATCAAATTTATTGCATTGTATCTATAATCCTGGTGTCTTTTCAGGATCTTAGGAGATAATGATGGTTGGGGAAACTGTAGCTAAGAAAGAGGAGAATCAGGTGCTGTACAGTTGGGTGGAAAAAACAGCCCTCAAGGGAGTTGTTTGTAAAAAGAATTAGGTGTCCTTGGATGGGCCTTGGATAAGCACTGTGGTGATTAATGTTTACAGTGCTGTCTGGGACAGCAAAAACTGGCGAAGCTGGGTTTTAAAAGTGCTACAACTATTGCTAAGCTCATAAGGGAGTTTTCTAACCCTGGAAGGTCTACTTCTGACTAGATTTATCAACCTGTGGATGGCTTATGTAGGAAGAATGATGACAATTAAATACCAAATGAGGGCATTTACAAAATGTATTCAGAACTGTGCTGGTCCTGATAAATCAGGCTGAAAAATCAGAGGTTCACTCTGGGTGACTGGCCTGAGATCGTCAAGTGTCTTCTAGTGTGTGTGAGTGAGCTGCTTAGACGTCCCATAGTAACTGAATACATTTCTGTCTCAGTTGTGTATTTAATGGCTGCTTCCTAACCTTCCACTTCTGATCTTTGAGGCAGGTTTCAGTGTAGGTTTTGTTTTTGTGATGGTGGGTATCTTTGTGGCTCTTTGTTTTTTACACATTGTTTCTTTTTGGTTGGGCACTTCCAAGGACATTGCCCTGCTTGCTCTGAGTATTTAGTGCTGGTGAGGCTGCCTTGAGACCTCTGGGTTTTAAGTTTATCTAAGTCTACTAGAAGGTGGAAACGAAATCTTTGAAATACTTTTTGGAAAATTACAAATGAAGGGAGACTTCAGCCACCACTGAGCTGCAGCTCTGAACGTGCTGATCATACTCAAGCTGACATGTGAAAGGCAACTGAGAAAGTCATAACCTCACATATTGCCTGGTACAATTTATTAGACTGAAGAAAATATTTCACCCACAAGAAGATCCCTACAAGAGGGAGTAAGCTAAAATAAACACTAAAATTAAAGGAAAAATCCTAAAAGATGCAGGGAACTAAATTAGTTGCAACATATTCAGGATAAGAAACACTATGTGCTATACATAGCTGTCTTCTTAAACGCCTTCTGCTTGGGGAAAAAAAAAATTGAGCCTTTGCATTTTCACTTATAGACTTAAAATGCTCAGATGATTGGTTTACTATTTATTTCTAACGTGTGAAAGAGATATAAAAAGAAATTCCATGATATTTAAGGCCTGATCCTTCACCTGTGCCTTCCTGTAGAAGAAATGAGTCTCAGTAACTAACAAATTCAAGTTCCACTGGAAAAGGTTTTGAAAGAGTGAGTGAAATAAATAGTAACAAATACATGGGACCAGATGCTATTCATGCAGAAGCTCTAAATTAAATGCAAGGTCTGTAATGCGTTGCATACTATTTAAACTAGACTTAGTACTGGGAGAGTAAAAATGTGATATAAATTTCAGAAGTCTATGGGGACTGAGAGAACTATTCTTCCCTAACCCGGACAAGGATAGAGAGTGAATTAATTGAAATGACACAAAGAATAAATTTTTTTTATAGACAGCTGAATAAATGTGAAAGTGAGGAAAAAATCCAAATGATAGTCACGGATGGATGTTATGCTTCAGGAGTGCTTGCCTGTTTGTCAGTCACGAACAGCGATATGGATCAGTGTGGCCCGGAGGGTATAATGGGGCATCAGGATTTCCAGAATCTTTTTACATAAACAAGAAAAGCTGTTCAGGTAAAGAAACTGTCATGGAACACAATAGTGGAGCCCACTGTGAATTAATAATGGTGCAGGATCTTACAAGCAAAGAATAAGGATAAGCAGATAGTCCTTAGAAGAGGATCTGGGCCCTTTCATATAACCTCAAAAGTTATGGGGAATAAAAGTGAAGAAAGAGAAAAGGTTTCTAGTCAAAATTATTTGCCTATGAGATGCTGCAGAGGGATCTCACAATAATACACAGCTGGCTACTTACATGTCAGATGAAATTCAGTATGAACAAATGCAGATCGGTGCACTAAGGAAAACAATGGTAAGAATACACGGAAAGGTATAAGTGCAAGTTAGTTCAACAAAGGACTTTAAAATCACTGGAGTCAGTGCTATGAAAATATCTGCTCATTACTTAGCAGGCATTGAATTGAAAGAGCGTCAGTGATTATGAGGATAGCAATAGAGGCATCGTTGTGATAGCATTTAAAACCATAGGATACCTTAACTTGAATGAATACTGAGAGCAATTCTCGTCATCCCATCCACTCTGAATAAAAAAACTAATGGAATTAAAAGCAATTCAGAAGAGAATGGTGATGATTAGAGATATGAAGCAGTATCTGTATGGAAGTTACACAACAGGAGCCACAGTGTTCGGTAAAAATGACAGAGAAATGCACTGAAGGGCTGTAAATCACAAATAGAATGGAGCTGTTGAGCAGTGGTAAAGCAATTCTTTGTTCCAAATCTAACAGGAGCTGGAAGACATCTAATTATTTAATCACCTATAATTAAAACAAAAAATTAAAGCACAAGTTAAAACTGGATTCAAAGAACAGCTACATCACAGAAGATAAGTTCAAGAACAATATACAGGCAGTGTATAAATGAAATTTGGGGGTTATGATGTCCTTAGAAGTGGTACAAATTGAGGGATTGTGCTGTGTGCCTGCTTGATTCTTATGTTCTTTCTCTAAATATTTTGTGCTGAGAGTGGAAGAAAAGCTGGAGCTTCAGTCTGGTGCAGACATTATGTTCTTACTCTCATTCATTTTCATCTGATTTCATCCAAGCACGCATTACAATTGGACCACCAGAAATCTAGGTCTCTGGGATGGGCAAATGACATTTTCAGATCCATGAGGGCATGTAGTTCTTAAAGTATTTGGCTGTGCTGGGAACTGAATTCTTCTGCAGACAATGATACTGGATCTACAGAGCGCAGTTTGCTCATAAGTAGGCTATACTCACAAATTAGCCGGATTCCTTTACAAGTTGCTCCTGCCTCCCCTTCATGCACTCTCAGTGCTTCTGCATTATTCTATGAGAATTTTCCACCTTTGCTGGAACCTATTCACCTCAAAACAATATCTTTTTCATGAAGAGGTTTTCTCTTGATGACATTAGTTATTTGCCCTACCATAACAAAGCGGGCAACTGCAGAGGCAAGAATGAGCAAGTAGGGGTGGGAAAGTAAATAATGACTATGTCAATGCTGCTGCCAAAGGTGTTTGTCATCCTAAACCTTGGTACATTCATAGAAGGGGAAAGAATCTGGATTTTTCATCCTGTTTCCCTTATGTTTTCACAGTCACTGACTATGGACAAAAACTGTGCTTTTCTTAATTGCAGTCCAAATCTCTCATCTCATGAGACACCAATAGTTCTCATCAGTCTAAGCTGACAAAGTTAGTGTTTTGCATCATGATCTGTTCCTTTAATAAAGGTTTTGGTCTCCTTGGGCTAAACCCTGTAGCTTTGCATTACATATAATCTCCTTAATCAGAGAACAAAAAACTAGGTTAAAGGAATGCAAAGTCGAGCTCATGACCACAGGGAGATTTGCTGTGCAAGCCATAGCCTTTGTTAACGAAGCATGAGACGACACGTTAGATCTCTGGGCTTTGCCCGCGGCAGATATCTCTTGTGCAATCCTATGAGGTGCTCTGCTCCACGAGGACCCTTGCAATCCCATGAGGAGTGCTCAGGTCCAAAAGGCTGCTAAGCGCTTTCACAGACAGGCAAAAGACTGACTTCTATTTATCTCATTACCCGGTGTCATCAACTAAAGTAGTTTAATTAATCTTATGAGTATGAGGTATTATGTTTTGTTGTTGTTATTTTAAATTACTGCTTGGTAAGTAGCTAAAAATACAGTATTAATAAGGAAAAGTGTAGAAAACATGGTAACCATATCTAATAAACTCAGTTTGCACCAAAATTTTCATACAACTGTACCTTTTCTAGCTGCATATTCATGAGTTACTATACATATCAGCAGTTCTCATCCAGCACACTCAGTTTTTCAGGGATATCCCAGAACTGTTAAAGGTTTTCCGCATGACAGCTTGTCTTATGATCTTTCACATCCATGCTAACATTCTTTTCTAGGCGCACTCTTATAAGTTCAGTGTACTTAAACACAAAAGTGAATATAGTTATATGTATAGATATGGATATAGATCATGTAAGGATGGATATTCATACTAGTTAAATGGCAGCTAACGTAACTGCTGAAAGGCCATATATTGGATAAGCTTCCTTAGTGACAGGTCAATAAAGGTTGATATGGATGCAGTTCAATGTTCTTTCCATTTGGCTGAGTCTAGTTGAATTCCTGGTGGATACAAAGAATTACATATGGTGGTCTCAGAGAGTTGCTGTTACACACAGCCCTGTACTGACCGAGGCACTGTAGAAATAATGACTGCTCTGCAAAATTCAGAGAAGAAAACATGTTTAAATGAGAAAATCTGTTGTAGGATCCAAAGACAGACCATTTTAAAGCACCAAGTTATGAGGAAACATTAAAGGACTGAATCAACTTTAACAACTGAGAATCATTTTTATGATAGCCATAGCTAGCTATGAAATCTTTTCTATATCCTCACTTAAATCATGATGGTTTTTGTGGTAATTTTCAGTTGTACTAAGAATATTTTTACAATGATAAGAAAAGGAAGCAATAAATAGGAAGACAATAGTTTTGCATTGGACATTTTCCACAAAAAGTTTTGAATAATTTGTAATTTATATTCACATTAAGATCTGAAGAGGAAATTTCAGAGATTAAGGTCAGAGAAAGGGAAATAGTTATTACACATTTTCAGCTACTGTTTCAGAAATGCATACTTCACTGTGAAATTTATGCAGGAAGCATACTTTCATGCTATCTATTTTCCCTAGGAGTGTTGGATCTGAAGCAGGAATCGTGATGTGAGTGATTCCAAACTGGAAATTAGTTAAGCTGATTTCTCTTTCTAGCTCTACTGACCAAATGGTGGTAGCCATTTCAGTTGCATATAGTTATAAGTCTTAGAATAAGGTGTTCAATGTATCTTCTTGTCTGTCACGCAGTCTCATCAATGAAGGTCTCAAGTGTCTATCTGATACTAGTTCCCTGTTCCCTAGGATGAGGCGTTTCATTCTTACAAAATAAAGCAAACAAATATTGTGGTTCATTAATCTGTCATGCATTTGAGAGTCAGTTTCTCTGTCTCTTGTTTTGCTGGGCAGTTTTGTACAGGTGAGCTGTTTCACTAAGTTCAGCAGGGGAAATATTTTTGGTTCATCCTTCCTTGGGCATCTGGAAAGGGTTTGAGGTATCTGTTGCTCCTCTTTGCAGGTGTATCTGCCTAAACTGCCAGTGCTTCAGGACAGGGTGCTTGGAATAATAAGCTGCCATATAGCTGTAATATGATCTATACAATATATTCAAGCAGAAAACACATCTTTATCTGAATGGCTTACAAGAACAAAGCAAATATCTCCCGTCCTGACTCAGGTCCTCTATTTTTCCCCCATAAAGATTTCATCCTTATTATCAACGTGTCTACATTGTCCAGATATATTTGTGAAGTCTGAATTTAGGAAGATCACTGATAAATACCCTTCAAGTTTCATCAATGCTTTAACATGAAAGTGGTCTGTCCATGAAGAGGTCTTCAACCTCACCTTGAGCACTGTATCACACAGATAGTTTTGCTGGTAAAAAGCCCCAGGGAGTGGAATACAGTGCTATGTCTTTTTATTAACTATGTAGTATGGTTGGAAAAACAGCTGGTCTGATCTGTGAAGTAAAAATTGGAAGGCTATACATGATAATTCTCATGATAGTGGTATTAGCATTACAAAGGCATGTTCTCCTGTAAAGATACTGATAACAGTAGATAATTCTTAGATGAGTTTTTTTTCTGATGACTAATACATACTTAGGAACTGTTCAGTACATGGTAGTATTTTACTTGGTTGAAAGGATCATGTGTTGTATTGTTAAGAATTTTTCCTTGAAAGTCGAAACCAATTTTATAGTTTAGTTTTCTCCTATGATATCACCTGCCCAAACTAGATGATCTGATTATTTTCATTTCTTTTAGCTCCACAGAGGTTTGTTTGTTCAACTGCTAATATAAAAACATCCTATTTTTCATCTCCTCCAGCCATGGTATTCCCTTTTACAATTGATTTTGCACTAATAAGTCTCATATGGTCTGATGAGCTGCCAGGAATGTTACACTACAGGTGCCTGATGAACCTGTCAGGTACAAGCAGTTCACAGACCACAGAAGTCTGCCCAGAAGAAAAAAAAATAACTTCCCGATTCTCTTCACCTTTACTCAATTGCTGTGCATCATTCATCAACTCTCTTTTTTCCCCGTCATCTTATAAGAAATCACTCAAGAAAATGTAGCTAGTTAACAACCAGTCACCTTTCCAAGCGCAATTAATCCTTTTCCCCTTGGAACCTGAGCCTGACATGACAAACACAGACTTAAACAAAGAAAGGGAAATTTAATGTTAATATTGAAGAGATTAACGAGTTCCCTGGTGGAAAAGAGGGCTCAAGAAAATCATTCAGTTGCTTTCCCTTCTTATTCTTCTCCAGACAATGTGTCAAATCAGCTTATTTTATAATTCTCTACTTCTGTTCTCGTTTGTCTTACAGGGACAGATATGTTGTCTTTTGCCATTGCTTGTGTCTTAGAAAAATAGATAACAAATATGAGAGCTGCAGTAAAATTAATAGTTGTCAGTATCTGATTAGTCCATAAGAAAACAACTTTCTTTTAAGAGAAATTTTGTTATCCTAAAGGCACAACATTACAGGGTGAGGGGTTCTTCTAAAAATACCTGTTTTCCATACATTAAAAAACGTTTCCGTACATTAGAAAATATTTTTCAAAATGAAAAGTTAGCTGCTTTCAGTATTTTTTATACAGAATTCATTATTATATAAAGTAAAAAAGAAAGCCTTTGTTATTAAAAAAGAAAGAGGATTTTTTCAAATACAGGGGGAATAGTTCAACCACTTCTATGGAAATTATTAATATTGTTAATGTGCTAAATCAGTAGCTTATGAGAGGACTGAAAGGGATAATATGATTCAAATATAAAAAAATATTAGAGTCAAACTCGGCCAATCATCTGTTTCTAATATGAAATGAAATTATGTTCATACAGAAAGTTAAGTACATGCTCAAGTGTTTTGCCAGACTTTGATTTCAGTCTGAGCTTGAGTGACAGCAAATACTTTTCTTTATTTTGTGCCTAGAATGAGAGATGCTTGGAGGTAGCAGGTAGGTTGATTAATATTTGAAATAACAGTCTATTAAAATGTAAATGAAATAAATGCTACTGCCTGGAAAATAAATGAGTTTTTAGCAACTGTCATCCAACCTGGATTCCACCTCCAGCCCCTCTGAGCACTTGTCAGTTGGATTCCAGCCTGGATGAAGTGGGCAGGAGAGCATAGGAAACTAATGAGAATAAATGGGAATTAGTTTAGCACTCTCAAGCAGCTAAATTATCCTAAGATTAGTTACCTGTTTGGAGCAGACTACCCCAGGATTTATTCGGCAAAGGAGTGTGTGGGCAGAATTCCAGCATTTTAACTAGCAGGTCTTTGCTGTGGACTTAACAGAAACTAATTTGAATTGCATTAGAATTCTCCTCAACAGTGTCTCAAAGTCCAGCTTCCTCCTTGAAAAATCTTCCAGATCCCAACATGCATGAGAAAATTCAGGACTGGTCTTAGTGTATAAATCACAGCCTCTCCATCCCTTTCATCTTCCCATTCAAACATCCATTGTTCTTGAACAAAGCCTTGGCAGGAGTACCACAAAGAGTGAAAAGTGGTAACTTTTCAGTCCTGAAAGTTGGATACAGCATCTTAGCAAGTGTTGTGGGATGAGGCTGTGAGCAACTTCCAGACATCTATCAAGTTCCAACCAGCTCAACCCATTCAACCATTATCCTTTCAAGCACAGATGTAGATAGGTATATTGCAGAATATGCAGGCCACAGTCTTAGGAAACGGAGCAAAATCCAAGGGCTGAATTGCAGAAGTCCATCAGCTTTCAGCTTTTGTTCATGTGAAACATTTTCAACCTTATTTGTAGCATGAGCTCAATATCTCATGTGTAATACTATATGAGTCTGCTATTGGTTCAGGTGCATCTCTTTATTCAGATGCAGTCTTTTGTTGGGGATGGAAGTCCTACACTGCCAGCCTAGAGTGAATCTCTACAGAGTACTTGTGAAGCTATATTTTTGCCCTAGAAAAAAAAACCCTAAAAATCTAGCTTTTTTTTTTTTTTTTTACAACATCAACTGGTTTTCTCTTTTGCATCTTCCATTATGATTAATATGTCTAAGTAGAAAAACATAGGGTCTTCTGAGTTATTGAAATGCAGTGTAAGTGCAGGGCAAAGCTCTTTGTATCATTAAATTGCAACCTTTTGGAAAATCTTTTTCTACTTACTTTAGGGTAACACAGTGCAGTGGGAAAGTAGATTAGAAAACAAGAGTGCAAAGACTCTGGCTACTGTAAGTTCTGTTTTACACTCAACAAATGAAAATCTAAAATCACTGGTTCGCTGAGAATCGCAGACTTTGAGATTTTGAATGTCGTCTAATCAGATCCCTAACCAGCTAAAATAAAGGGCATGAATATTCCCCTTAGGATTAAAAATCTGAAGGGGAACTTAGGTTCTTTTGTTGGCTTTTAAAACTAAGTGATCAGAACATACAGCCTCCACAAGGTGGCAAACATTTGGTAATATCAGAAAAGTAAGCTGAAGTTTTAAGTTCAGAGAAGATCTCCACAGTAGATCCAATTGCTCAAATACAAGTATGAGTTTGGCTGGGCCCCAGCTAATAGGAATAGATTCCTTGCTACGAGGGAGCAGGAGGATAGAACCATAGGAAAGCAGTAAGATATAGTAGCATCTGATGTGCATGATCTGGATTAATATCTTTATTTCTTTCTTCTTCAAAGAAGTCAGGTTGCTTATCACATACATTTGGTACATCACCATATTTTGTCCATGAGAGTCTGTGTTAGGCAGCAAAGAAGCGCAACCCACTTTTCACCCTGCTGCCCAGCTAGAGCTCCCACCACCAGGCTGCCGGGTACAGCTGGTCATAGCATGAAACCTACCATAGTTTTGTATGAGATGTATCTTCCCATAGCTGTAACATCCCATAGGCTGTGAAACTCAAGCTAATAGGTGCCCAGTTAGGTGTTCCATAGATTACATGAAATTTGACAAGTCTAATTATAGAGAAGGCCTTTCTCAGAAGTAATCCTTCAATTTTTTTGTGTGAATGGGGTAAAAGAAATCCTGGACAAATGCTGATAGTTCTCTTTGTCTTGTATCTTTCTTGGTTAAAAAGAAATGTACAAAGGCTTTTATTCCAGTATCTATTTATCTAATCACTAACAAACATCGCTTCAATAAAGACGTTACTGCTATCATAGCCACAAAACCCATTTCCCTCAGAAGGAGAATCTTAGAGATGTGAAGAAAGCTTTACTTTTTGGTAACTACTGCAGGTAATAATCTCCTGAAACTAGTGGGTATGAAGTGCCAGCTGTTGTAGTTTCTATCCCCTTGAATCCAGTAGAGAGTGGAACTGCTTTCTGTGGCAAGGACTTTTCTTTGTTCTTTACCTTTGGACATATTTATACAATAGAACTATGAATGATGACTCTGATTTCTAAGTGCTGTACACAAATAACTATTATCTGATTAGAAAGTAAAGACTAAGCTTAGGTCTTTAATGTGAATCTTGTTTTGCTCAGTTTTCACAATATGTTCACAATCAGAATGAGAAAGAAAAGCATAGCTGGCACAAGAGCGATGATGACCCCTTTACCTTGAAAAAATCATTTCAATTCTAAAAGCACAAAGGAAGAAAAATTAGGCTCTTTTTTTTTTTTTTTTTTTTATCTTTACCTGAGCTTGATTAGGTCATAGAAAGTTCAGGTAATACTCATGCCTCACAGCCACAATCATCACAGCAGTAGAGAAGCTAATGGAACAGAAAGAAATGAATAGAAATTAAAACTTTTTAACGAATATTCCAGCTGCCTGATTGCAAGGAAAAGGTTTAAAATAAAAATTGTCTAGAAGTGTATTGACACATTCTGTTCTGATTAGCATCCAAATTACGTGTCACTAGCAGAGCCAGTGAAAACTATTACCTGAGAGCGCTCTGTTTTGAGAGGAAAGCTTTCATTCAAAAACCATGATGACCGTGCACTTCAGTATTTTAATTTATCATTATTACAAGGTATGCGTGAGACAGCAGAAACAATCTTCCCTGTCTTCTTTCTTTCCAAAATGTGTTGTTTTGTTTGCTTGATGCTCTTCTTATTTTTATTTTTTTTTTAACTTAATGCCGTTGCTAATTAAGGCTATCCAAACAGACCAAAGAGGTTCAAAAGTCAAAGCTGATATTTATCATTAGCAAGAATTAATTTCTAAGTATGAGGGGTAGTATGGATGAGAGTGCAATTAATGTTTAAATGGATATTTTCTGCAACAGTCTCATTTTGCAGACATGACTATCACACTGGACTCTGACCATGCTGGCTTTAAAGACTCCTAATTTGAAGACCTAAAAGTTAGGGCACTAATAAAGATATATTCCTTTTTCCTATTGACTTTATATCTTTTAAGTCTTGATTCAGACTGTTCAGAGTATATTATTATTTGTCTAGAACATATGTCATTTTATAGCCTTTGTAGAATCATTTAATTTATACAAGCAGCTGGGACTATTCATGCTATTCAAGAGGCCACAATCATCCATTGCTTATATTAAGTCAACTGGTTGAAAATTCATCAGAAACAAGACATGCCAAAAAAAAAAAAAAAAAAAAAAGAACAGATAAACCAGGACTGGCATTGCTATTTAACTATGAAATGTAGAAAAATGGCAGTTAACTCCTGACTTAGAAAATCACACAGAGAGGTGAGCAGAACTCTGTCAGCAATATAGCGTTCTCCCCCCAAGTCTCTAAATGAGATTTATATTTAGTTTTTGTCTCCCATTCTGATGTCTTTTCTAATTGTATATGCATTTGCACTATAAATATACTTATCTTTTCTTGTAAAACGTTTTGAAATCTTCCGAAGAAAAGTACTAAGTATTTAGAGTTCTATTTATGGAGAAAACTAAAGTATGATAATGCTTTTTGTGTTGAGATTTCATAGTTCTGGAGAGGGGTTTGGTCTCCAATCAAAGAGCTGTTTACACATAAATATGTCTATAAATCCCACCGTTACTAATTGAGGAAAACTAGTAAATCAGCTAGCAGAAATCAGTGCTGGGAAAAGCAAGACAATAATAAAATTTCAACAAAGAAATAATATTAACACCAAACTGGAGCATGAGTTTTCCCCTGAGAAATTCAACATGTCAAAATGTCTTTACACTATCCTTGATTTAGCTAATTCAAATGTAGTCACAAGTGACATCAGATGAGTCAGGCACACCGTCTGGACCTAAATTCTGAATTTGGAAGTGACAAACTAAGAAGTTTGCTTGGATGCTTCAGTTTAACAGCTAAAGCAGAAAACAAAGTTCTCCATGAGTTTTCAGGCGAAGCACAAGTTGAACAAAAATGACATATCCAGTGATTAATCAATCTTCTGAAGAGGTGTGATGCTGAAATTTAGTGCTATACATGTAGAAACTCCAATTTTAACCCATGTGAAGTCAGCGGACTTAATCACGCTGGCCAATTTTATTATGATCTATACTAACTTACGGAGAACAAAGACTCTTCACTTGTTTCACCTTGTCCTGTCTGCAAGGACTACTAAGTAGATTCCTTTCTTACTACAGGACAGTGTCATTTTTTTAAAATAATTTTACAAACAAAATCCTTGATGGGTATAAATATTTCTCTTGTAGCTTTCCTCTTTACTCCTCTTGATGCTGAGAAACTTGTATTCCTTATTTTTCATGAAAGGCTTGTCATGATGAGAAGCCATCACAGAAATCTTTCTAAATTTCTCTGACAATTGGCTCATTCATAATCTAATTATGCCAGCCAACAAGAAACTCCAAAGGTCTCTCAATGTACCATGACAGTTTTTACATGGATCTTGATGACACTTGCCAAGCTATTTGCACATCCTCGGAGTTTCTGTCATAAGAATGTAGGGAGAAATAAGAAATCAGGGGACTTTTACCATATGAAATATAACTAAACAATTTTTTCCTCTGTCAAGTTGAAATACCAGCCTAAAATAGTAATGTGAAAGGCAAACAGGGAGGGAGACCTGTTCTTGTGAGGATGTCTTCTCTCCAAAGCTTAACTAAGGGCATCCCGGGTTCAAGGTGTAGAGGGAAATGAAGTTATTTTAAAATACTATTCTCATGGTAGAAATAAAAGGCCGATCCTGCATCAGAAGAAAGGTCTGTTGGGATCCTTTCCTTGATGCATCTACTAAGGGATTGTGTCAAACAGGTCCCCCATCTAGAGTTATAGGTTTCCGTTCCAACTATCCTGGTTTTGTGGTCTGGAGGGAGCAGAAACAGTATTATTCATCTTGGTAAGAAAGTCAACCAACCATAAAATGATCCCTGAAGTGACACAGAAAGGCTTCCTATAGTCCACAAGTTTTGAACTTGACAGTGTACATATTTATACGAGGAAGATATTTTCTTTGGTCCCACTGTTAATAGCTATCAGTCAAATAAGACTATATCTTACACAGACATCTTGCGTTTAAGTTATTCTTCTGTTTTCTTTGTTTTTGTTGTTGTAACCCAATAGAAGATTAAAATCTACCAAAAGGAAAACAAGAACTTACATACAAATTGATTGTGAGATCTGGGGATAGTATACTGTTAATGTTTTACACACCTGACCTGAAATTTTTTCCTTTTTGCTTTGGGTCTTTATACAGAACTGAAGTTATTCTTTAATTAATTAATTACACTCTACTTTGGACCATTTAACTTAATTCCACATTGTAATGTGCGGTGCAAACTAATGTAGATATTCAAAATCACAAGAAAACTGCAGGCAGAAATATCTTCCTACTGTACTTATTTAGAATAAGTTTTCTGAACCTCTTTGACAGCTCTTTCTCAGTTTAAGACACTTAAAGAAACAGTACTATGTGGAGCACATAACATATTTAACTTCAAATTTGCCAATTTGTGAAATTGAATACTGGAATCAATAGAAATGTCATTTATTTCACATTAGCATCAAAGCAGGTAGATTTATATGACCACTTGGTTGCTACGCTAGACTTCATCATGCTTAACAATGAAAAAGCTTAAGGCTACCTGTTCCAAGAGAGAAAAGCACAATCTTTCAATAGTGCTAATCAGTTAGGATGAATTTTGTAGGAAGATGGAAAAAATCACAGATTTGAGCAGATTTAATCCTTTTCAGCAGGAGTTATCTCAAAGGGGAATTTCATCTCTCACCACAGATATGTCTGAACAAATATTTTTTTTTTTCTCTGGAGAGAAATGGCTTTCTTTACAGACCCAACTAGATAGGAAAAGGAACAGAAAGGTTAAGCTTCATGCAGAAGAGAGGTGAAATGACTCCCCTAGAAGTCATTGCCTCTGGCTTCTCAAACCTTTCTTCTGCTGGGAATGGAGACTTCTCACAGCCTTGCTCACAGATGACCATGCTCTTCCAAGAATGCTTCCTCTTGCTAGTATTCATGCTGCAAAGTAAAGCAGTGAAGTGGCTCAAGAAAAAATGCTTTTGGAAGTGATAGCATTATGCTCTAAAACATGCCTCACAAATGACTTGTAGCTTAGCTGATTTAATGATAAAATGTTGCTGTTTCATTGGCAGGACAGACTTGGTCAAACGTCTTAACAGCACTTGCAAACATTAATACAAATTCCAAGTGGCTATTCAATCCTGTGTTCACAGCTCTTGTTATTCAAGTTGCTGTGTGACTGTCAGAAGAAAACAGATTGCTGTTCATTTTAATCAGTCAGATCATAGTTTTATTGAACGTGCCTGTTTGATGTGATTGCATCTTGTGCAACCAAGTGAAAGAAGACAAAAAGAACAATTTTATATCACATAGATAAGAACAGATGTGCCCCTCAGAATTCATTATAGAAATCTGTTTTGCAACTGTATGTTCCACTTCATCTGAAATCCTTTTGTTCTCATCAGCCTCTCCCTGTGTGAAACCATCACTTTGCATTTTGCAAGCATCGACTAATGGAATCTTATTTTATCCATATCCTTGGATTCCCTGCTAAATATTGAAAACTAGGATGCTTAGTTTTCCGTAACGTACTAAAATAGCCTCCATGTAGTAAACTGTTTGTAAAGCACCAGGTATATTTATTCTTTATATTGCTCCCTCTTTATGTTTTACTTTTTGATACCTTTGATACCCTTTGAGGAAGAAGAAAAGGAAAATGAAGACAGGTGGGAAGGAAAGGGAAGAGAAGAGAAGGGAGGAGAAGGGGAAGAAGCTCTAGTGATAAAGAGTTTTTAAATGATTTTGTTTCGTTGGCTTTTTGTTCTGCACCAGTCTGAGATTTCAGGGTCAGCATAGCTCTATCAAATCTCAGCACAGCCTTTGTGTCATTCTAGTTTAAAGTGTATTCAAATCTTTAGGCATTCAAATTCCCTTCAGACTTACATGAGTATATGCATGAATCAAAATTAGAGGTATCATCTGCTGTATCTTTTCCTCATAACCTTTTCTAAACACCTACGTGACTATGCTGACTAATACGTATTTTACTAGCATGATCCTTAGCTGATGTATGCTGAAGTGGCTGCACTGATTTCAATGGAGCTATGCCAAATTACATTACATCAATGGTCTGGCTGAAACCCTATCTCCCTTGACATCATTGGCAAAGTTCCCCTTGTCTTCAGCAAAGCAATTATTTCAGTGTATATGCTCTGTATATAGAGACTCTACTCAGCGGTAAGTCACACAGTCAGGCAAGTGGTCCCATGCTTTATTTAGAGGCATCATACGCATCCTGAGAAGTCTGTTACAGGTCACCATTAAAACATGAATTTCTTGATTAGTTAAGAGTCGGACAAACATAAATTAACGTTTGCAAAAATATTTTGAAGATGTTCCAGTGTAAATTGGAGTAGTAACAGGGAGCATTTACTAACTTTTCTTGTCTCTCATAAAATCATTATTTTTTCTTGAATATCTTCCTTGGTTTAGTTTGACTTTGTGGGAGTTTTTTTTTGCTTTTTTTTTTTTTTAAGGGAAGTTTTTTTTTTTTAATTGTTGTTGGGTAATTGGGTAACTTTACTGTTTCATAGAGAGACCTAGTTCATATTTTTCTCTTTTGCTTCAAATTTCCTTTTTTCTCAGCCTGGACAGCAAATCAAAAGCCAGTCACACAGACAATACTAGCTAGTTCTTCTTCACTCTATTGAAATACCAATAATAATAATAATTGATTTCCAGTCCTTTTTTAGCAGAAGATGTCACATATTTAAGCTATTGCTGTGTTAGACTAGAGGTAAGCTAAATGATAAAGTGACTGCCTCCTCATGCATGTTTGAAGAGAGCAAAGGGATTTCTATTTCTTGTAAACCTGGAGGAGTCTGATAACACAGACATTTTATAATCTGAAAGCCAGACTTCCATCAAATGCAACTTGAGAGACAGATGTTGAGGTTCTGAAATGCCAGAAAAGTGTTTCACTGAGAAGGTGTAAATTGCACTTGTGTGAGCAGTAAAGGGACAGCTGAAAAATCCATATCAAAATGTTATGAATTATACTGCAGACCTAATTTGTTTTGTGTGTGACATTAATGCTGTTGAAAACACATTGACATAAAAGCGTAATATAAACATTAGCAGCTGAGGCTAAAATAAAAGCAGGAAGGTTATTGTTGACAGTATGGATATAAACATATCAGTCTTATAATAGTATTATAAATAAAAAGGTTGTTAATTTAACAATAGCAATATATGTGTGTGTGTGTATATATATATATATATATACACACACAGATATATATAATATTAGTGCTCACATGCTGTCAGCCTTTGCATCAGCATTTATATAGGATCTCATAAACCAACCAAATACTTCCTGTTAACTTTTGGGAAGTGATAAAGTGAACATGACCATAAACATGGTTTTTCTGCATAAATCTGGTCCGTACATGTGTAAACTGCATTAGTAATTTATAAAAGTTAATGTAAACGGAAGTAGCCTGCACATGATTCACAAATGCCAATGTAATGAAAAACAGGCACCTCGGTTCTGTATGTATGTGGTGTTAGAGCAACGAAGGTCAAATAAATTTTTCTATAAATGACTTTCATCACGCTCAGGTTTCAAAGTTCTCAGTGAGAGTGCATTAACTGCAGAAATGTATGCAATATGACCACCACATCTCTTCCCCAGAACTGATTTTCTTACTAAGGCTTGGTCTTACCAGGGTAAAGGGGAATTTTTTAGAAGAGATTTCTGAAAAATAGGTATCTATTTCTGTGGTGCTAAATGCTCATTCTACAGCACATTTCCATGAGTTTTAGTTTTAATCAAAGCCACTTACCACGGACTTTGGAAGTACAGGGGGAACTAATGTCTGAGTTTGAGACACTAACAGTCCAGGAGACCTAAACATATAACCTGTGTGGCACCATCTTTCTTACGTAAAGGGAAGTTCAGATTTGCTTTTAATATCAAGCCAAAAGCTTGTGAATTCATTCAGTTATTCTCATGATAAAGGTCCCACAAGAGGATCCTTAAAAGAATATGGGTGTGCATCAAGGAAAGAAGTTCTCTGCAAAATGGGACCAGAGATTTTGATTTTATGCCTCACTTTAATAAGTGATTACTCAAAGCAAAAGAGCTTGTTACCACTAGAAACAGCACTGGCAGACAACTTGACTTCCAGGATATCCTCCACAATTAAAAATACTCATTTAACTCCTTTATATGAGATGCTAAGGAGTCAGAAAAGCTTGTAGTTTTGCATGAACTACGCTGCTGATTCCCGTAATTAAAAAAAAAAATAATTGTAATTTATCCACTAAAAAACAGTATTTTTATTATAGAGCATTAAATAACTAGGGGATTGGAACTAGTTGATCTCTGAGGTTCCTTCCAGCTCAAGCCATTCTATGATTCTAACTGAACAAACTTCATACCAGTCACAAAACAGAGGTATTAAAGTTACTTTAAGGAATGTGATGTTTCATGCCTAGAAACCATCTGCTAAATGAAACAGTGAGACTAAAATGAGGAGACTGCAGATAGCTCCAGATTGGAAGCTTCCTCATGCAGTGGGAATGCTAATCAGTGTGGATCCTAGCAGCTGTAGGTGTTCTGCTCCCAATAACGAGTAGCATGATCTCATAGCTTCTTTTTCCATTTTCTGTCTTTACATTTTCTTTCTAGAGTGAAGAGCAAGCTGCAAATCCTTGATCAACATATTTAGAGAAGAGAGATTTAAGGAGAAAGGGCATTATCTTTGATAGTGTTTTAAATGGCAGACACTGAAGGAAATTAACAAGCAGCTACTGGCAAGTCATGAGAAAACATTTTGAGATTCCAACTTATGTTGGTTTGGTTTCTAGCGTCTAATTTTACACTTCCTGCTTTTGTCGGTATTCTTATTTCCACTCCCATTTCCTACAGTGTGATGAGTTAGAAAGAACCCTTCCTTTGGAAAAGGATTTCTGTGTATCTTAGTGTTTTTTGCAAAAGCGTACATAGGCAACTTGGTCACAGAACTCCAAGCACAGAAGTATTTTAGGTGTGCATGAGAACCGAATCCTGACTGATTCTGAAGGCAAATCATAGCCAGAAAGCTGAAAAAGATGCAGGAATATTGTAGTTTGTTTGTTCCTTTCTTTCATGTTTGATTCATGTCATCGTAGCAAGAAAAAGAAATTTAGATCTTTCAGTTGGTCCATTACTTTGAATATCCCACCATAATTATATCATGATGATTACTGTGAAGTCTTAAGATTATTTCTGGCTCTATTTTTTATCATTTTTCTGCATTTTAATTTTTATGTTTTACAATACATGTAGTGATGCTAAACTTCTGAATAATGTGCTTTGAGATCCTTGTAAAAAAAAAAAAAGTGCTAAATGTTTTACTGCTGTTGAAATTCTGAGAAGATATTCAGCAACTTATGCTAGGTTGAGATCTCAAAAAAGACCTCTGGTCATTTGAAGTCTCATTGTAATGATTACAAATGAATAGAAGTCCCATCTAGACTCCTCCTGTAAAGAAATTAAAATATCTTCAGCAAAGCTATGACATCCACTTGTTCAGACAAAGTAGAAATAAAATCTTCTGAAGATCTTTGACCAGTTATTTCCTTTTAGCTTTACTAAGAAGGGCATCAAAACTGCCTTCTGTTGAAAGTTGAAGCAGATATTTTTTCTTACTCTCAGTGACAAGAAGCAAGGAAATAACCCTGGTGACTTTTTTATCAGCCAATTCCAGTACCAGCACAATTAGATGACATTACTATGATGTGCTTTCATGGTTGCTCTGACTGATTGTGCATGCTGGAGCTTCTTAATGCCAACATATCTCTTTAATTAAAATCAAATAACCCATGGAGAAACAAAATGGAACAAATACAAGGTAAATAAATCCTTGTGAATATTTCTAAGGCCCATTGAGCCTGAAGAATGTACAAGGTATGGGTGGTAAAGAAAAAGAAACTTCCTTATACAGCCCCAGTGCTCACTCTTCTCTCATTCTGCAAATGTGGATAGATGCTCATACTGTCTCAGATAAGTAGCCTTTCCAAAAAAATGGCCATGTGAGCAAAGTACTTTCAGAAGTTTTTTCATAGGTGCCAATCCCCAGTGTCTATGTACTACAGCCTGTGTAAGCCTTATTCATGCAAAATGCCTCAGAAAGCTGGGGAGGAAGGGAGTCATGGGCCAAAGAGGGTTGAGAGAATCCTGTTTTGTTTTATCTAGAATCATAGAATCAGAAAGGTTAGAAAAAACCTCTAGGATCATCCAGTCCAACTTTCCACCTACTACCAATATTGCCCTCTAAGCCATGCTATTCAGTTCCCCATCTACACATTTCTCGAGTACCTCTGAAGGTGGTGACTCCACTACTTGGGGTGTCATTCATCTACATCACATCCCACTGGAGGGTAGGAAATAGTTGCTGTGTTGTCCTCTTCAAATCTGTTCCCCTCCTCCAGTCATCACTGAGGTTGCAGTTCTGGAATGGCAGTTATTATGAGCAATTTACAGATGCTTTTTATAAGTTGAAGTTCATAGGAGAGAAATCCACAGAAATATTTTATTCACAGCAAAATCCTTCTCTTAGAGGCAGGAAGCCTGCGTATGATAGTCTAAAATGTCAGCAATGAAGAGAAGTGGCACGCTGTCAGCAAAACCAAGCTATTGAAAACCAGCATAAGCACCTTGTAGAGACAATGAATAAGGTAGGATGTCCAAGACTGTGTATCATGAACGTGTCCCTCATACTTATAAAAAATGTATTGTATACTATAAAGTTAAGTGAGTAAATAAGCTGATCAGCTATCAACAACAAAAATGGCCCTGGGGATTTAGACCTCATTAGCTTAGAATCAAACCAAAGTGATGAATTCCATTCTTAATTGATTCTGCAAAGATTCCTAATGAGGCTATAAAGAGAGGTAACCTGAAGATAATGGATTGCTTTTTGGAAAAAAAAAAGATGATAAGGGAGAGGGAAGGGCCATTGCTTAAAAATGAAAAAGACTGGGGATGGAGGTTATGAAAGAAGTCTTTGGGGATATGTTTTCATTCAGATCTGTGAACTGTGTCACAGTTTGTTTGTTCTTGTATCTCTGAAAGTAGAAAGAACAGACGCGTAATAGAAAATTAATTGTGATGGCAAAATTCTGCAAGATTTATTCCTGATCTAATTACTGATATTGTCAAAACTTTACTCACTCCTATCACAAATGGTAGATTCAAACTTAAAAATGTAACCCTTTTCCTCACTGCAGAATTTGAAACAAGAGCATGCAGTCTCTGACATATCAGAAATTCAACTCTACCTGATAGAATTTCTATTAGCTTCAGTAATGTTACTTTCATAATACCAGAATTCCTACGTACCCATTACCGTATAATTAATGGTTTTACATCTGAAAGCCCATTCCAGTGGTTGCCAGTTACAGCTCTGTAGGTCTTACAGTCCTGTAACTCCAGCAACTAATTTGAGATTGAGACTGTATAAAGTAAAATCCTGTGTCTGCCCATCTCCATGAAGAATTCCTTCTTTATTCTCTCCGTTTTCACAGGGAAATTTTTTTCCTTATTTTGTAGTGGATAGGTGAATAGGAGGAATCACTGCTTAGGAAGGGTAAATTCATAATTGTACCATCTTAGATTTGTCCAAATTAGAAATTGTCAGCCAGACTGTAAACATATTAAAATTTACTCAACTTGTTTTCATGGGTTATGAGATACAACAGAAGAACTCTTGGATCTTCAGTTTCTAGCTATTCTATGCGTCTTCTGGTCAAATAGAATCACAGAATGGCCCACGTTGGAAGGGACCTCAGGGATCGTAAATCTCCAAACCCCCTGTCGCAGGCAGGACCACCAACCTCCCCATTTAGACAACAGGATATCTCCATAGAAACTGTTGCAAAGAACCCAAAAGCCATCCAAGACTTCGGGTATCTATCTATACATGAGTATAAATTATGTGGCAAGCCAAAATCATTTAAGCACCAGCCTATAGATTCTTAAAGAAAGCAAATTCAAAATGTCTTATCCGCACATTAATGAAGTTAGTGAGGATCACTGTCCAAGCAAGAGTCAAGACTAAATCTTCAATAAAGGCCCATCTAAATGAATTCCATGAGAAATGCATGTGAATAATGGGCCCTGATGATCTCTGAAGCAGCTCTAGAGTGTTAGGTTACCTTAGCGCAAACATTATTATTATGGTCCCTTCAATCCGAATTTCTTTATTTTCACTGGTCTTGGTCCCAGAAGAGCTAGTTAAAGGCACATTTATGCCAACACTGTTAGAAAAAGTTGGGGGGAAAAAAGGGAAAAGTAAAAACAGGAGGAATATCTAAAGTTGTCTGCTCATGATAAATGAACAACAGTGTTAAAGAGGGAAGAAAGTTGTTCCAATTACTAATTAATGCTAGGAGTGTAATAAACACTATGAATTTTACAATTGTGTCATTTTTTCATTTAAACAATGAAAATCTTGTGTAGTGTAAGAAAATCTCTTAAAGATCATTATTATGTATTATAATTAGAAAAATCTAATGTCATTATAATGTAATGTAACTGTACAATCGATGACTCAACTGAGCATTGTACTTTTACTTTTTTGTTGTTCTTTTACACATCTACAAACTAAATCAGCAGTCAGTGAAGCTTATTAGTCTATAAGAGAAGTGGGGAGGTACATAAAATAATTTGCAAGGTGAATACGGTAAGGAGTGATAGAAGAACACAGCTGCATCTAAATTTTAGGGCCTGACAGCACATCTCAGTTACCAAATCAGAATGGGAAATCGAGCCTCAACCAGACTACTAGACCCATAGGTACAGACACTTCACTTTCTTTATCCAGCATTATTTCACAGGAAAAAAAAAAAATCAGTTTGGTGACTTAACCATGACAGCACAACCAACCTGAGATGGTGGTTGGAGGAATTCCCAGTTTCAGCAGGTGGAAGGGGAAGTTAAAATGTAAGTCATCTACTTCCTTTCAATATAAGTACACCAGGTGAAAGGCAAAGTCAATATCAACTCAGAGGTATTCAGCTAGTGTAAGTGTAGGGGGGATATAAATCAGGAGGAATTTGGACGTGCTATGTGCGTGGACTTTGCAGTGATATGTTTTATTGTATCCAGACTCCTTACTTTAATAGAAGACCCCCAAACTGTATTACTGCTACTCAGAATGAAATTCACTAAGAGCAGGGTGCTTGCTTTTTGCTTTTGTTTTTCTGTTAACTGAAAAAATGGCAATGATATGCGAGACCTGGAAATGTATGTACCATATCTATGCTTCTGCCATTTTCTTGGCTTATCAGATAGAAACAGTGAGTCCCGCTGAGTTGAAGTAAAGCGTGAGAGCAAGTTGTTGCAAGTTAGCTGACCTTTTGTGAATCTCACATGCATGTTCTTAGTTCACAGTTTACCTCTTTTGGCCCTCATTCAGTTAAGAAAAATAATACAGGTGGAGTATTTGAATATTCAATATGCATCTTTAATGCTATTCTGAAAGTTAGAATTAAGAGGAAAATGAAGGACGCAAAGTCATTGTCTCATCTTAAGATTGTTTTGAGTAATCACAAAGCAAGTTTTTTTTTTGGTATATGACTATTTACCTGTGTTTTGAGACTTTATTAACTGAAGATTGTAAAGTGCATAGTGATCCCTGGACAGAGCATGGTTTATACCACACTAAGCTAAAATATAAATAAGGATAAAGCATAGATATATTCCTTACCCAGAGAATGGTCTCCAAAGAGGGGAAATCAGGGGATTGATTTTTATGTTTCCGAAATTCAGTGGGGAGTTCTGCTCTAAAATCAGTGGCATGTGGAATGGGCTCATGTGGATGGATGAGGAAGTTAGTGTGCAGATAGCTGTGGATTTACAGCCCATGGGGCATTCTGTAATAACTTGCCATGAGGGTTTTCCTAGCCTACACTGTGAATACATTTGTGTACAGCAGTCTAATAAACTATTTTGCTCTTGTTCTCTATTACATAGGTTTCTTATGCCAGCTGACACATCAATTTCTACATATTACCTTTTCTGTAATGATAAATTCTGTAACAATGTCTAGGTAAGTTACACTTAGGTCTCGTTATATTCCCCAAATATGCCATCAGGCTGGCAGTACAAGCATACGAATTCCAATTCCTTACTGCCATAAAACAGAATGCTTCCTTAGAAGTCAAAGTAGGTCCAGCCATCCAGATCTACAGCAAATGTGACCTAGTTACCATGGAATGGTCACAAAAGTGCTGAACAGTCTGAGCATCCTGCAGTTTTCTAGGGAAGAAATCTGTACTGCGGGCAGATTTTAGGAAGCTCTTTTGATACCGTTGGCTATCATGAGCAGTGTGGGTCACAGAAATACAAAGAAGATCCTGGCTCTTCCCCCCTCTCCCCCCGCATGAGGAAAACTAAAGCAGCCACATTACATAATCCTTTGCCTTAAGGTAAATCTGCCCCGGGAAATTTGACACTGTATCTCTTCCAGGAGAAGTTTTCCTAAGGGTAAAGGAATTTGTGTAAAGTTATGCTAAATCAGCTGCTGCCAGACTTTTGCCTTGAGGGGTCTGCAGGGCAGCCCAGGTCATAAAAGTTTCATTAAGTTGGGCTGCTCCGGTGGTGGTGGGCACATTGCTGCATGCACTGCGCCATCCTCCGGCAGCTCTCTGCACAACCCTTGGTGCACTTATTTATGCCAAACAGAGGAAAAAAAGGAAAAAAAAAAAAAAAAAAAAAAAGAGAAATTCCTTATGCCTACTCTTGAAAATAATGCTCTGTTAAAAAAAAAATAATAATTTGGCAGCCAAAAGCACCATACTATTGGAGACACACTGTCTGCACAGCGGCTTCTCTTGGTAACGGATCTTAAAAGCTTCAGCACTGATCTGTTATTCTTACAAGACACAACAAAGCTCCCAGCAGGCAGAGAACAGCAGGATTAATGGATTGGAAAGTGAGAGTCTAATGTATGAGCTTTCAAAAGTCTCCCAAGACTAACAGCCTCACTGTGCATATCCCGTAAGTTACTGCTATTGCTGTTGGGGTGTACGTGATACCATCAGTGGAAAAAAGGCACAAAGGTCAATACAGCTGCAAACCATTTCAGAGCATCTTGTTAATATTTCCATGGAAATCCTTCAACGCTGAGAGAAATAAATCTTATTTACACAACAAAGGGCTTAAAAAATACCCAAGTAAGCAAAAGTCGGCTCAGTTCAACTACTTTACAGTTAAATCATTTTTTATTGAATTCAAGTTTCATGGATCATTAGAGAGCCAGAGGCAGAATTCCAAGAGCTGCTTTGGACTAATGAGCTTTCAGCAAATTGTTTTCTTAGGGATATCATGCCCTCTTTCTGGAAACTCTGATTTATGCAATTTCTTTTTTTATTTTCTTTTAAAAACAACACAAGTTTTTTAACTGGATGTGATTTATAACCAGTGTGATAAGCTATTGATAGGGTGCACTTCCTTAATTTTTTGTTGCTGTGAATATAAATGTCCTGATACTGTAGAAAAGGTACTAATACTTTCCCTTACTTTCTTATGGTCAAATTAGGCACTTTTTTTTAATACCGTGGAAACTGGCTGAAGTCAATTTCCCAGTTTCACAGGTCTGTGTAATCTCCAAGAACCTGTGGTTATAAATTAGTACAACCATTGCTCTTAATGTCTTAACCGATTTGGGAAAACAGGAGGGGGCAGTCAGTAACAGATTGGCTTTAATCTGTCAATATCACATAGCTCATATAAATATTCTCCCAAGGGTAAACACTTATTTCAAAATAACTTTATCATTTTAAGAGGGAAATGGAGAATGAGCTGAAAGTTAACACTTCCCATACCAAAAAAAAATTAACATTGAATTCAGCAAAATCCTTTCCAGCATCCTGCCCAGGACTGATGTTTACCTCCAGCCAACAGCACAGAAGGGACTGATTGGTCTGGCAGCACATTTGGCCAGCAAGGACTGTCCAGCTCAGATGCCTGGAATCTTCTTCACAGCTGGGTACACTGTGGGGTATTTTATGGTGTTCAGTCAGGGAGAGACTTGCAGGCATACTTTGATTTTACAGTCAGATATTCTAATTACTCTGCCCAAGAAACCTGTTCAGGCATCAGATGGTCACCCTTAAAAGGGCGCCAGTCTATGCAGAGAGGCATTTCATCAAAGGAAAACTGCCTTACTAGGATGTTACCTTTAGCAGTTGTCTTGGGAATTATAATTGAAGTTCTTTTTTCCCCACACAGGAAAATAAATAAATAAATAAAAGATAAATTAAAAAATTTGGGGAAAAAGAAAAAGAAAAGCAAACTCAGTGAGGTTTTTAATACCAGCTTGCTAAATGGACAGGCTAAAATTTGTATGTTTCCAAAAGTGGAACAAGCAGCACAGCAAGAGATATAGCTGCTTGTATTACATTTCATCTACTGTTAATCCAGTCATTTGGTCTAGAAAGTCAATCAGTCTTTGTTGTGCAGCTAGAGTTGGCAAAAAGATGTTCTTGTAGTCTTGCCAAACAGGGAGGATTTGAGCAAAGTAGTGATTATTTGTTTGTGGAGTCAAATTTGGTGACTACTGCCAGCTAGAGAAACAGGAGAGTGAATCATTTCTGAAATAAGCATTACATTTCTCTACTCTGAACATCTGGTGACATGCACAAAGTGGACTAGTCTTGCAGTCAGTGTGGTTCCTATAGCACATCACTAGATCAGGCTGTCCAGGGCCCCATCCAGCCTGGCCTTGAACACATAAAGGGATAGACATCCACAACTTTTTAGGATGCTTTAGGACTTCAGGGCCCAGTGATCAAGAGTGAGATGTGGGAACAGAAGGAGTATATCAGCCAAACAACGATGACAGCATGAGACAAGCAAGAGGCAAGCAGAGTCTCCACACTGGTTTTAAATAGTCTAGGGCTTTCTCGTCTGGAATTTAATCTCAAAAATAGAAGGCTGGGCCCCTTGGGGGGCTATCAGCTAACAGCTCTAATGTGAGATCACGGAGTTTGTAGCCAGAGGCGATAGGAAATGGCGGAGAGCAGGAAGGGGCAGTTTGAGATGCCCACCTCAGGCACCAGAAGAAACTGCCATGGGACAGCCAGCTCCCAGGATTACTGGCCGTGGTCAGCCTGGTAAGGCATCATGTGAAGAGCTCAGCTTAAACAAAGTCAAACTCACTGCAGTGCAGCCCTCCAGTGAGAAGTGTGGAAGAGTTTGAGCAAGATCTAAGTTAAGTACCTTAAGATTTGTCATGCTAAATTTAAGCCTTTTGAAGTAGTTCATAGCTGTCACTGTCTCGTGTTATTTCGGATTTTAGCTTCCTGAGGAATTGGACAAAACCTCTAAGAACTCTTTTTGAAAATGTTCAACCCAGGAGCCACAGTTCTTTTGTGTTTTGCACTCTGAAAAGCTTGCTGAAACTGCTTAACTACAGAAGGCTGATTGCTGCATATCTTCAATTTCAGACAAATCACAAGATGTTAAAATTGGGACTCAGTGTGATAATGATGACTTTGCCCACTTAGTTCACTATAGGCTTCGAGTACTGTAGTTATTCTCTCAACATTAAAAGAAAAGCAGCTTTCTCCCCTGCTATTTCTCAGAAAGCAGGGGAATGAAACCCAACCAGCTTGAAACCATTCAGACTTAAATGTAAAATGATGATTTTGGCAGGGAGTGGTTATGTACAGTGAATTAAGTGCAGGAAATTAAAAACTAAGCGCAGAAATAAGCATTAACTGAAAGCCACAGTAAAGCACCTTCCTGTATAGCATCCTTATAAAAATGATATGTTGTTTAAAATTAATTATAACATTCTTTTTTGGATTTCATACACATGTGTATATATATATGCATGTGTGCACATGAATCCGTGTGTATACATGCGTATTACCAGAAGTAATAAAAGGGGTAGATAAGTAACTTCTGTCAGATGAATAAGGAAAGGAAGGGGAAAAGAAGCATTTTAAATACACTCAGAGTATATAATTAATCAGAACTCCTCTGATTAATAATTATTGTTATTGTAGTTATTATTGATAAATGTTAGCACTAGACTTTAATGGCTAAGCTACTAAGAATTCAGATTAACTGAAATGCATCTTATTTGCCCACATGTAGCTATAACCATTTTTATTAACCAATAATTCTTCTTTAATGCTGCTGGTTAACATTGCTCTCCTGCTCCTTGTAATATACATAGTGCCTATTCCACTTAAAAATTCTGAGGGACTATGAATCTGTTCTTGCCTCTGCTCCAGGCTATCTGTTGACATCAATGAAGTGAGGTTAATTCTCTCTACCTCCCTATTCCTGCCTGCGAAATAGAGGAGCAATCCTTCCTGAATTCATAGGAGTAGAAAGGAACAACCCTTATTGCTAGCAAAGGTGGAGTAAGAGGAAATTCATGGCTGGGAAACTCCTCTGAAAACACTTCTAAAAGGTTGGACTGAATGAGGGGAGAACATGATGAAATTACAAATGAGCTCAAACTTAGGATGTGTATGGATGTCACTTGGGCATTTTTAAGAGATGGTTCTGTCTTGATAAGCATGCTCGGCAGAAGTGTAAGTGGTTCTGCAAAAGGAGAGAGGATAAGTGGGAGGTAGGAAATATGTACATTACTGCCTACCTCAGGTAGTGCTATGCCAGAAAATGGCAGATTGTCATCTTCCTACTAGACTGCAGAAATTCCTTGCTTTGTAAGGATAAAGCAAGAACCGAGCTTTTGGCATGGGCATACTTCAGCTGGGAATATACTGCTAGGGCAGAGTTAAGGGCAGAGCTTTACCTCATTTGCCATTTCCTTTATTTATGCACTACTGGTGTAAGGGTAGTTTGGGCTCACAATAAATGCATGGCAGTACCAGGATCAAGATCCTTTTAGGTGATTAATTCAGCCATGCACAACTCTCAACATAAGAGCTGAGACAAACGCCAGGGTATATTTGAGTTTATTTGCTCAAGTTGGTCCAAGTGTTGATTAAATTTTAGTATAGTTTTTCCATGTGGCTATGATGTTAGTAGGTCAGCCTGACCTGTGTACCAGCTGATAACTGTGCTTTCTTGATGCTGTAAACAGGTTCCCCAAGTTGCAACTGTGCCCTAGTCACTGAAATAAGGATAAAGCTTTACAGGTGTGTGGGTTCTGTACTGATGAGCAACATTAAGCACAGCAGTTACACCCACTACCAGTGAATTAATCAAGGAAAGACTTCTATCTGTCAAAGGTTTCATTTCAGTGTAAGATTTTATTTATATATTTATTGTAAACAGGTGTGTTTTTTCCCAAAAATGGGAAAAAGTTGTACCTTTTAAAATCTACTTCCCCTGCTAACAGAGTGACTAGTTGTTAAGCTAAGATGAAAAGGCATCATCAAATTATTCTGTGTGTTGTGATTCTGCATGAAGGCTATACTATTTTGGCCAGAGACAGGCTTCTCCAATGTATGCTATAGTTAAATCAACTCTGATGTGTGAAATGAGACACGACAAAATCTATCACACTTCCTTGCAACTTTTCCAAAGCTTTTTCCATCCTCACAGAGCAAAACAATCCTTATTTTGAAAGGATGCCCTTCTAGGTCGTAACCATTTGTTTCTAATTACTTCTGCTTTCCCATAATCAGAAATAGCAAACGAAAAAAGAAGGTGGTACCCAGTAAATTATGTTCCTTCTTTATCCACATACAAAAATATATTATTATTTTATAGCTATCTCTGGATATGCATGTGCTGCTTTTTTTCTACATTCAGATAAAGTGCAAATGGATAAAGTTAGAAGACCTGTTCATTTTACCTTTATTGCCACTGCAAGATGAAAAAGAATTCTATTCTCTGTTCACAGTTTTTGGTTTTCAGAACTGATTCTTGTTCTCGCTATTAAAAACATAAACCTCTCCCTAAAACAAAAGAAGTCAGTTAAGGAGAACTCGGACATATTTGCACTTAGTTGTTTTTTTTTCCCAGTGCTTTCTTAAAGAATCTACACCTACTTGACTCAAAAGTAAGTTTACTCTCGATGTTGTTACTTCAAATCGCCTCATGCTAAAACTTCCTATACCTGAGAAGACAACAGTTTCCTAAAATCTTTGTCAGTCTCTATGTATCACCAAAACAGATTTTTGTCTGCTGTCAGTGAAGTCAAATAAGAAAGAAGTTGCTTCCTGCAGACATAGCCTACAGCTACTGCACACAATTCAATTTAGAATCTCCATTAATGTCTTATCAAACTAGTTCTTGAATGTGTGCAACAATGATGTCTTGACCACATCCCTTGCAAACAGGTCCAGCTACCCAATTCTTTCTTCCAAGAACCCTACTCTTATTCTCTGTTGTGCACTCTAATCTAATTTTCTCCACTTGATCTAATTCCCTTCTGCATGTAGGATGATCATTTAGAGAAAATGCATGTTTCCAGATTTAAAGAGGAGATGAAACACCATAAAATTTACTTTAATGTATGCATTTCTGTGTAACATATATTATTTTTTGTTGTTGTTGTTTGTTTCCATTCTTTTAGTAGAATGGCTAGTTGAGAAATAGAATAGTTCAGGAGCCAGTTATGTATCTACAACTGTATCCTTCTGGATAGAGAATTACTTTGTAACTGGTCAAGCAAGATACAAAGTTGAAATTACGTTAAACAATAAAAAATTCCAGAATGACTTCTAAAATGTCTTTTAGAAAGTATAATGGAATTATAAATGCTTAGTTTTTGAAAATATGTGAGATTGTGGTTGCCCCATTCCCATATTAAATTTCATAACCTCTTCTTCTTTTTCTACCATTAAGTGCCGCATGCCAGGAAGATAAATAGCTACAAGAGAAAACAAATCTCAAACTTACATCACCCGTTCTTCACACGCTGCTAAAATGCGCTTTTTCTTCAACAGTGGCAAACTAACTGCCTATTTATCTTTGAAGCTAGTCCTATTATTCATACAGTATTTATCAGGTCTTCACCTTATTTTGAAATACAGGGATGTTGAACTCTTCTCAGTGCCTAGAGTATTCAAGGGAAAATCATTACAAAGGCAGCTTCACTGCATAATAAAACTCAAGCTAATAAAGCAACTCCACTGATCCTTTTTCCTGCGTTTCAAAGCTGTTTCAAATCATAACTTTTTATTTTTCTAAGAAAAAAAAAAAAGAAAAAAGGAAATTTAATAAGCATCCATCACACCGTATTCTTTGATTTTAGTTTTGTTTGATTGTTTAAGATAACAGGAGGATGTGTAGCAGGGTAATTTTGAGTTTTTCCCTGAAGGAAAGGAAGCAGTTGTATCTGTTACTTTTGCTCACAGTTGCGTCTATCAATCATCAGCTCTTATTCCTTACTGTCTAGTTGTGCAACAAATACATATTTAGTGAAAGCCTAATAGTTTCTAAAACAGCCTAAACCAGGAGTAAAATACAGGTAGTACAAGGCCACACTTTGACCTTTACTCTTCTATTAGTCCTAGCCTAATGGTTAATATCTTCCAAACTACTGGAAGTACGATGCATCAGTCTTAGCAGGCCACATGACGTATGTTAAGGAGCAGGTTTTCATCTGTTGTGTTAGGATATCATTTTTCACCCATCCCACCCACATGCTTTGATATATCACAACTACTCTCTCCACCCATGCAATTTTACACCCTGAGCACTGCTAATGAGTCAAGTCTCCAGCTGTGACAGATCTTGTGGTAGGAGGAAAAACCACAGTGCTAGACCACAAATGGATGTGATACACTGATAGAAAAGGGTAACACAAGATGGAGGGATACTTACATGATAATGCATTGAAGTGGATTGGCATCACGTGGACTAGTCCAGCTGTTGGTCTGCTCTGACTGAAGGGAGATTTCTGTGAGAGGCTGCAATTATCCAAGTCAATATTGCTGCCTCTACTCATGTTCTTGTAGTAGCATTAGCTGACATAGACCTTTAAAGGTACATCCTAATTAGTCTTACCTAGCTTATCTTTCAGCCTAGATTTTTGGGTATGAAACTTCCATCCCACAGTAAAAGAATTTGGGGAAGTATGAGAGAAACAGGAGCACCAGTCACTTTAACTATAGTAATACATATGTGTTAATCAGAAGAATGCTGCAAAGGCAAACACAGCTGCTCCAGCTATCATCTAAACCTCATTACTGTACTATAATATCACCTGGAGCATCTTGTTTATTTCAGGGCTGCAGCAAGGGATGACACTGGGGAGCTAATCAAGGACTTCTTAACCTAACTGTATCTTTATAGATACAGCAACAATATCCATAAATACAATAGTAACAGACCCAGTGCCTCTATGAAGTGCAGGATATTTTGTATTATGCCCTGACCTATAATAGCTCACACAGGATTATGAGGAGCTATTGACAGTATATTGCTCTCTGGTCTAGCTTATCCAGAACTACTACAATGGAGAAAGCATAAATTAGAGCTTAGTACTCTGAATCCTCACTCTTATGCATTTCTACAGCATTTTTTATTTTAGAAACTCAAAGAAGTGTACATCACTTAACTAATTCAACCTCACAGTGCCCCTGAGATGTAGGTAAACAAGTTTATGTACATTTTACAGCTAGAAAAACTGAATCTAATATTTTTCCCCAAGAAATTTGTTGCTGCCTTCGGCAAGTAATCCAAGTCAGAAGTGGTTATGGGGTGAAACCTACACCAAGAGCCTCACCAAATATGTTTCAGTATCCATTGACTTTCAGAACATAAGGGTAATTTACAGTACTGGGGATATGACCCTCAACTAATTGGCAAAAATCCTGGAATAGCCTCTTCCTAACAAGTAAGAAAAGAGAAGGTCCAGTAAGCTATTTTCTAAATCTAGGTTAGAGGAATATGTTGGCAGAATCAACTTACTTCTGTAGACTCAAACTCTGAAGCGAAGTGGTCAGAGAAGTAGTTAAATTCTCAGTTTTTCCTCTGCCGAAAGCAAATGCATCATGTTGCACTTGAACTTCCTGAGAATGACTTAATTTGTCTTCTTTATTGCGCAACTGAGATATGGCATGATGTATTCTACTGCAGAAGCAAGTGAGGTACTGGCATTTTTTTTCTTTATTCTTCTCTAAATAGCTGATCTATGGTACAAACATCCATGTCACAGCAACAAAAAGACCATGCGCTCTTGCTTTCCCCTTTCAATGTATTGTGCCTGCACAGGTTAAAGGAGTCAAAAGTAAACACAAGCTGAGAACTATTTTATGTAATGAAAAATCCTGATAAATATATGAATCATAAATATATTTTGAACATATCCGATCTGGTTCTTCAAGATAATATTATAACCTTCTTTACTGCTAAGGGGTTCTATCAGTTGGAAAGATGTTTTAAACAATGCAAAGCAGTAAGACCTATTTCCTGCACTAATAAAAACAAGTTGCACCTTTACTGACTACTTCAGGTACTTCAGTACATGTTATTTTAGGGGATTCCTTACAAAATATTGTGCTGTACAAAAAATTGAGGGGCTTCCATTTTCATCATAAATACATTATCATGCAGGAGGAAAGAAGAGAACATAGGGGTAATCCTGTGCAACAATTTTCTTGTCTATTAATCTGACAAACACTTAGTGGATTGGAAAATTTTAAGTTTGATGGTTCAGGAAAATTATTCCTGCCAGGTAGATCATGATGGGGGGAAAAAAGGTGGGAAAATTCTCTTGTGATCACTCTCCTATTTCAACCTTAACAGGAGAGGCAGAAGTAAAGAGAACCACAAGGTAGTACTGTTAAACTGCCAAAGGAGCTGCAGCATACCTTAGTGTTTTTCAATATATTGTTACACTGGGAAGAGAAATCTGTTTCTCATTCTATTTTGTCAGTTGGGTTTTATTCTTTCTTTTAAGAGGGGAGCCCATGCGGAATGATTTATCCATTATCTTCACACTGAATTATCTTCTTCCTTTCCTCCTGGACCCAAATTTGACTGTGATTTTAATATGACATAGCTAGCCATTGGTTTCAGAAGGGTTAAACCCACTCCAAACATTTGGATAAGGTGCAACTAAATGAACGCCTCATGTTTGTTGAAGTGAAATATTATTCTGTGAATTCTCCAAGTCACGGGTGATTTTCTACACTGTCAGTCCAAGCTGGGCTTTAATATGATGAAGAGCACTGAAACCATACTCCTACCGCAGGTTGAACACACTTCTTAAGTTGTTTTGATCTACTTCTCCTATCTGATAAACAGCTGGTATTTGGTATGGCTGAGTGGATGGAGACATTTCTGAATTGACTTGAATGACCTCGTAGTACATTTGCAACAGATGAAGACTAGCAGTTAATCATGATTGAACTTGGCACCTGAAACAAAATTCTACCTCAGGTTTGTGTTACAGTGGCAGTGTTATCTTCCAGAGATATCATTTGGAAGCTTTTCTGTTCTAATCTCAAAGGAGTACTGGCACTATAAAATAATTGCTTCAGAATTAATGGATTTATAGCCTATGCTGTATTTATATAGTTCCAGGTTCACTGTTCATATTTGCGTTTTCTTGAGAAGTTCAACTTCAGGCTTTCCAGGTGGCCTTTCTTCCAGTGCACTTTGTGGTTTTCAATTGGACCAGAGAGCAAATTTTTTTAATTGCCTAATTTTTTTTAATTTAATTTTTATTTTTAAGAGAAGGTCCCTTTGTTCTCAAGTTTCCAAGTCATAGACTAATTAGGTCCCAGGACATTTTGTCCTATTTCCCCTGGTTCTTTTATCCCTTCAGCTCAAGCTCCCAGTACAGGATCACGCACTGAGCCTCCTGGGCAGCCTTTGTGCTACGTAAGGTAAATCTCAGCAGCTGAGGCCATCACCTTTGTACACAGTCCACTGCAAAAGGCAAGGAAGATAAGAGGGCTGGTGATACCCTAGGGATAGTATAGCCTCTCTACTGTGATTGCCAAGATACATAATACATTGTACAACCCAATGAACACTTTATAAATGTTCACATTGTCTTCTGAATATTGCAGGCATAAATTCACTTCCTTTTTGTTAGAGAAGTCTATGTAATTTACCATAATCTTACTACTTTCCAGAAATTTGCTTTGAAATATCCTTTGCAATTATGAGGTACCTGACTACCATTATTTCATTTTCCATATCTGGACTTTTGAATTTGTTTTAACTCCTTTACAGCCATTTTGAAATACCAGGATACTATTCTCCCTGGAAAGAAAATAAGTGTATAAAATTACAGTCAAACTCCTTACTTAAGCACATTTCTGACTTATTCTGTATAATGAAGTCCTATTGCAGGTTTTTTGCAAAAGATTGCACATTATTATTTCACTGGTAGAAAATACTGGGTCCTAGAAGGCTTTTATGTTAACCGAGGAAAACATAAGATGAACTCATAGCTGGATGCTGAAAGGAGAGGAAGTCACTTGGAAGAAAGGTGTACTTTTTAATAGTATGACTAACTAAATTCTATAGGATCAAGGCACTTACCTCCTCCTGTCTCCTGATCAGGCCTGTGTGTCTTGCATGTTTCTGCTCGATTGATTTTTATCTTTTGTATCTACTAATTATGCTTCAGTGGCATATTACTGAGCTCCCAAATCAAAGCTAATAGTCAGTGATAGATTCATGCAGACAACAACATTTTCTCTTTTTGGTTTAAACTGTATGAACTGAGGACAATTTGTCTTGAATGCTTTTCCTTTAAGGGAATACAGACTGTGTAAAAGCATTGTAAATGTATTCAAGTAGGTAAACTTGGAGCAAGTTCAGCAATAGATCAGACATCTGTAGATTCAGACCAATGGAGAAAGATGAGCAGGAAGAACAGCTTCATATTCCAGAAGAATGGATAGAACAACTTTTAACTGGCACTGATGAGAGCTCAGTATTAATAAGAATGTCCAGAAATCTTTGGTCACCCTGTAGGAAGGTGGCAGAATTTGATGGATGATATACACAAAAGCACTTGGCTTTAGAGGTGCAGTTTCTTCCTTTTCAATTGGACCATTCTTCTGTGACTTTGTCTTGCAAACATGTTCTTTGTTTCCAAAAAAAGGAGACAGAATGACTGGAAAAAAAAAAAAAAATATCGTGTGCCTTTTTGCTGAGAAGGCTGAAACAAAGCTCAGAGCACTTTGGGATCTTTGCAGAATTAATAAGAAACATGGAAGAAGGATGGAGCCAAACAACTGCTATCTGAGCCCTTGATTACACTGACGATAATTGCTTTTATATTTCGTGGTGTAATGGCTTGCATTTGCCTCTCAGTCAGACACTCACAAAAACAATTACAATTAAGCTTAGAATGGGGATCGTTTCACAGTTACAGGGGAATGGGCTGGAGATGGATATTTGCTCAAGTCATGGTTTTTACAGAGGTCTTATTTTCTCCCTCCCCCTTGTGTAAAGCATGTATTTGCCATTTAGCTTCAGGGATAGGAAAGAAGGGAAGTAAAACTCTAGGAACTAGGCATGGAAACCAGCCAATAGGACACAGACTAGATCTCCCCACAGAAAAAGGATCAGAAGAGTTTGAGCACAGGTAGAGAGGAAAAAGACGTCATGAAAGAAGGAAGGCCTTCTGGCTGCAGGAACAGTGAAAGAATATGCAACTACATGCACAAGTTTCTGCTTTGAAAAAAAAACTGCTTCCTAATCAAAGCAGGAAAAAAATATAAGGCCTGTTTCAAAGGAAACCTTCAACACCATCTCAGCTGCCAAAAGCTATCAATTATTTATCTGCAAGGCACCGTTACTAGGGGTCCCTTCCCTGTATAGTACAGGTTGATGTGAGAATCTAACAACCTACTTCTGTTATCAGTCACTCGATTTGTGTAAGTGACAGCAGAGATCTGTGTGGTAGATGAAAAGCATCTTGACTGACTGAAGGCAGCTTGCTGTCTTTATTCATCTTGCTTTAAAAATAGGCATGCATATATACACACATACTTATATATATATGTACATTTTAATATATATGTGTGATAACAAAATCCAGTTAAAGAACATTATCAACTGACTAATCAGGTACTTATAAATAGCACATTTTAGTACAAAAATTGCCCGTTTGGATACATTATTTGCAAGTTATTCACATAGATTTTAAAGACACAATTTCAAGACTCATAGAATTTTCCAGTGTGACCTTGGACTAAGTGCAACAGAAGGAATTCAGGTGCCTAAAGCAGACAACTAGTGCAATTTAAGATGCCCTAGCAGATGTGGCACATCTACACGGGGTTGACGGAAATGAAGCAAGATTTAAAAGAGACCCACACTCCTATGTGGCAGCTAGAGGCCAATAAGAACACCTTAGAGTGCCTAAAAAGAAATTAGATGTCTGTTTCTACAGCCCCTTCATTTAACTCTGCATTTTAGCCCCACATTTGTAAAGTTCTGACCTCTATCAGCAATTTTCTTGCCAACACAATAATAGCACGTACCACCACTCAGCCACCAGCATGATGTAGGGCCCTTTAGGTATGTTATTCTATTTGTGCACATGAATTCTTTTCTTTAAGTACACAGCCCTGTAGTACTCCTGTTTGCTTTGTTGTTTTGCTTTACTTAAAATGACCTCTCTGTCAAATAACTCACTGACATATATAGAAAAAGAAGATTTTGATCTAGTGGCCATGAATTGTTTGTGAGCAAATATACCATAGTAGGGGTCAAAGGTTTGCTTTGGTGTTTGATGTTGCTTTATCGCATGTGGACAGGTCTTGTTTAAAAGAAAGGAAGGGGAAAAAGCATCTTAAATTCAAAAGGCAAACTGATCTCTAAAGCCAGACAAATTTTTCATACTTATGTTGGCAGAGCATCCACAAATTTTATTCTTTAGAAGAATGAAGGAAAGATGTTTTATATTTAAATTCATTTTAAAGCAAGATTCAGTTTTCATTTATTTATCATGTCAAAGATTCAGAATTATTTTCTTTCCAGTGCTTAGGCTACAATGCCTCCACCTGACTGTAGTGGTCTTACAGCAACCCTTCCCCATAAATCACCCTGGAAGAAGATAATAAAATATCTGCTCCTTGGCTCCTGGAACACAGCTGCAGCTGGAACTCACCAACTGTGCCAATAGGCTGAAAACAATCTAGCTAAAAATGGATTTTTTTTAGAAAGGATAAATGGAAACGGGACCATTATTGCTTTGACTTGTTGTAAAAGACTTGCAGGGATATCCAAGGGGGAAAAAAATAAAGAAAATAGAAAATGCTAAGTGGTTAATTAAAGTTCCCTCAAAAAGAGATATATCTAATTGCAAATGGTAAATGAGAGAGATCTTGAGGAATAAGTGCATACACAAAGTTTCACTGAGGGCTGTAAAGGCACCAGGAGAGCAGCAGCACTTATCCTTTGCTGAGTGTGTGGGCACTTGCTATAAACAGACCATTCTGTCCAGTTGTACACAGGTCACTCCAGAAGTAATGCCTCTTTCTTTCCATGGAAACTATTACAGACACAATGAGCAGAATAACGCTATTTGATAAAGAAAATTCTCAGCTACAAAGCACTATTATTCAACCGTAGTCACCAATTTTTCAACTGATCACAGCCATTAATTATGCATTTTCACGAGTGATGAGCAAGAGCCCGCATGTCACATTTGTAAAAATCTGCATGGCCATATGGAATGTGGCTTGTCTTTCACATTGCTGCTGCTACTCCACCATCCACTACCTCACAGTGCTACATCCACTGTGTGATCCCCAAAAACATTCAGCAATTGTCCATAAATGTCAGTAGGGGCCAATTTTTCCACATGAATAAATTCAAGGGAAGGTTCACCCTCTACTGCCATACCACCGTCTGAACTCTGATGTCATGAGTCAACATCATGGGAAGGAAAGCATTACTTTCGGAGCAGCTCTCATAGATGTGATGCCCAGGGGCTCTGCCACATCTAAAGCTGGCTGGAGTCAGGCTGTGATTACTTCTGTATAACATGAGGTTCTAGTGAAACAGAAACCATAATATGAGGAAGATTCCTTAACAAGGAACTTTGTAAAGGAAATGGTTAAAAGTATAAGTCAGGAAGAAGGCCAGTCAAAATCTGGATCTCTGTCCAGAAGTAAATTGTAAAATGCCAGCTGGCATTACAATATAGCATCCTTCTAGAAAATACAACTGAGGTTATTATACTGTGGCACATGTCAGCTATTTCTGAAGGGCTGTGTGTCAACAGGACTGACCCAAGGAGCGTTTTGTCCGTTATAGCCTGTCAAAAGCAGCTGCCTATTCAAGGCAGATCTGTAAATAAGAAAGGAGGATGGAACCATGCCAAGTGGCAGCCAATTGCACATAAAATGCATTTGATTTTTGTTGATTTGAAAGAACGGTGTTTGGACGTCAGGTCAAAATCATGTCTAACATGACAAATATTTTTACTGCAAAGCAGCATTGTTCTTCAGTTCATCTCTCCTTTTTTTTTTCTTTTTTTTCACAGAAAGATATAATGTGCTATTGCTCTCATCCTGACGAAATTCAGCCTCTCTGTAGTCTACAGGTGTTTGCCTTACTCTATGAACACTGAATTTAGCACAAATGTTTGCTGAAGCTATTGGTGTGAGTTTAGTTTTGTTGACTTATTGTAATTACATGGGTAATTCTCACTGGATGCAAGATATTTTCTTAAGGTATAATAAGATTTTTTTCCCAGAAGAAGACTCCTGGGAGACCATTCCTTAGTCTAAGAAGTGGTAATCAGTTTTTAAGAAAGTTATCACTTCTCTCTCCATAAAGGTATCTGAGGTATCAAGAAAGTATCTGTTTTATGGCTGAAAATGCCCTGGAACTCTAATCAAGCCTCCTTAATTCTGGTTTCTGCCACTATACTCCTAGGTAAGGCATTTAAATCTGGCTTAGCACAGACTGAAGCAGATTAAGCATGCAAAGAAACTCAGCAACCTCTCTGAGCTGATGCTGAGTGTAGCCTAAAGTTTGTTTTTCATGTCTTAATGAGAGTAGACAGTGAGACTGTATCCATGCTGCTGGTGTTGCATGTTCCTAGAAATTCTGACCGTCACACAAACACTGCAAGAAGCTCTGCAGACACATTATCCATTTGATTCATGCATGAAATAACAAATGCTGGGATAATTTGCAGTGAGGTTTGAATTGAGATTATTTTCTTTACTGACTTTATAAGACATCTCTTGGGTCATCTCTGAAGTTTATGGATTCTATTATAATTATCTTCATTGATACACAATTGTTGTTCTCAGCCCTAGTCTAATGAATTATCCATGTCTTTCTGAATGTATTTTCTCCAATTCTTATTATTCATTCTTTGTTCTCATTTATTATCTACTGCAGTGAAAATCTAGCTTCAAATCTGTCCTCAAAATCATTCATAAGAATAAACTCATCATCTTTGTAGCAAATCAAGCATATCTCAGAATTAATGATCAGCATCATTTACTATATGCTGTGCTATGTTTCTGTTTGTTAACCTTTGGATTTGCCCACACACCAATGGCTTGATTTTCCAAGCCTGAAAAACACAGATGTGCAGCAACCTTGAAGCTGATAATGCCACCCCTCCTCAGGAATGGCCTAAAATCAAACCCTGACTCTGGAAGACAAAAGCCTCTATTGGAATTTTGTTGCAAGGGTATATTTCTCATTCTAGTCAGTTCAGGCATCACATATCCATTTCTGAAAATATGCCTGTCAATTTGAATTGTCTTCTTCATGTCATTTTCTCAGGTTGGAAATACATGAATGATTGATAATAAGAAAATATTGGAAATTCCTCAGCCTTTTTCTCTTCCAATTTGAAACTGAATTTAAAAGATGACCTAATTGTAAAGAGCTGAAATAGAAATCCGCAGATGAAAATCCAATAATTTGCTCAGTTACACATTCTGTGTGTGACTTCTAGTCGCGTGAACAACGCTCTGCCTCAGTTCTCTGCATGGAAAACTCCACCTGGAAAACAGGCAGTAAACCTCGAAGAATCACATGAGGACACAATGAGTTAGAGTCAGAGTCAGCTGGATACTGGTAGTGCATCTGCTCAATGTCTAAGCCACAGCTATCCTAGCTGGCTCTGGCAGAACACTGAGGTGAGATTTACAGCCAGTCAGATAACACATCCTAGGCATGAAATGCGGGAAGCACAAACACTGCTTGACCTGCACATACCTGCAACACAGCTGTGTCCTGACTCAACCAACTGCCTACTTCTCCCCTTGCAACAATTCAACCAAGCTGGAAGAGTAGAAATCCAGGAATCATTCTCGTCTTCTTGCTTTGAGAAGCAAGAAGTCTTCTTGCTGTCCTTCTGATTTAGAGATGTTGCAACTTTAGGGATGTAAGAAATTTGCTGAACAAATTGCCACTAAGAGAAGGAAAAACAATCCTTAGTGCCATTTTGCAACCCTCACATCTGGTAAAATGCAGCTGCCAATTTTAGTCAATGTCTTTCCTGTAAGTCTGTTAAATATTAACGTTCAGCTAGTCTTGTACATTACCAGATTTGCATCTGAAGTGCAAGGGCATGCAGCAAGGAGACCTTAGAAAAGGGCTTACAAATAGAGGTCACTGAAACATTCACAAGCAAGATATGTCTAGGCATTCTCTAGAATAATACAGAATTATCTTCTTCTCATCTTTCATTTGAAATTATTTCTGCTTTGCATTGGGGACGTGGGGGAGTGGATCTAGCTGACATATGAAGGTCCTTGTCAAACTAAATTATCCTGCCATTTTTTGATTTGTAACTTTGCTATTAAATTTTAAATTAACACAGCCTGAATGAGTGACATAGTGTACTATTATTTCACCAATTCAGGCTGTAGCTGCCTAATACTATACTTTGTCAAATATAATAATATACAAATACAGCTGGTGAAAGTTATTCTGTGTTTCTGCTCCCACTATGTGTGATATAGTAGATAACATTGCATGAAATCTGTAATGAGATTTGTCTCCATTTTTCTTCAGAGCAGTCATCAGATTTGTTGAGCCTTTCTTCTCTACTATATCTTGTTGCTACTGTAATTTATTACAATTTTATATCTTTTTTTTTTTTTTTTATGTTTCATCAAAGAGTCTCTTTGTGTGTTCTCCTTTTTGCCATAAAAAATGCTTGACTGGTAGTTTTCTACTTGTGCTTTTTTTGGTCTCTAGATTTTCCTTTCTTTGTTTTACTGTATGCCAGTTTTTTGCAAGAAGCTCTGATCAAGTTATTATCTCATCTTAAGCTCCAAGTATATTAAGTCTCTAGATAGAGCATCTTCCAAAATTGGGGCCAGGTGTCAAATTATCACTGAAAACTTGGGTACATGCCTTTTTCTCCTGGTTCTAGAGATCTGTCCTCTGCCTCACAAGGCCCAGGAGCACTGCAAGGTCTGATTTCATTGCATGTGTTGAGTGTTCTGAATGCCAGTCTGTGTAATTAATGTTCAGAATCATAATTATAATTATAATTCTGAAGCTTAAACAGGTAGGCTTTACTCCTTCAAAATATAAAATATTCCTTTTTTTTTTTTTTTTTTTTACATGTTGTCTGTGTCATTTATTGATGTAAAAATCTGTGACATTTTCTCAGTCACTCTTTTTTATCTGAGTTGCAGTGACAAAACCTGCTTGATGATGAGAAAGCGATGAGCAAATTCTCTCTGACCTGCAGGTGGTTTATACTGAGCATCTAAGGAGAACATGTAATCATTAGCTCCACTTGAAAAATGTGGCCTTCACATATTTGCAATAAGCCTAACAAAACACTAAAGCTTCATCCACTCCAAAGCCTCAAAGGATTTTTTCAACCCTATCATTTAATAATAGTATTGCCATTGAAGATCCAGCCTCACTGCAGTCCACGGGTCTATAAGACAAAGTAAAATATGCTAGAGAAGTCTAGGTTAAAAAAAAAGTAAGAAGAAGAAAAATGGAAGAAGCAAAGAAGAGCTGTTCTTGTTTCAGCAGGCAGATATGTCTGTTAGAGGTTGGAACCAATTTCCTGGCTGCGAAGGCTGTGACTTCACATGGAACATTTGTGCTTGGCATAGTTCTATAGAGGCTGCCATTCAACCTAAGAGGCAGATGGAAAGCAAATGCCACAGTGACAATGATCACAACCTTTCACCTGCTTTAATTTCCCTGTTGCTGCCACTTTTGTGAGAAATTATTGCCCGGTAACAACACAAAGGTCGATTAATTCCACTTGACTTTAATGGAACAGTAGGGGCTGAGAGGTTGAAGGAAGCCTGACATCCATGGTAATACCAACAAACTACTTGATCCAAATCCTCTGGCTGCTAACCTCCATTCCATCCTCCAGTTCATCACTAGCAACAACTTCAGACTTCCGCCCCCCCTGGAATCAGTATTAATATTGTAACTACCAGTACACTGAGTGATAAGACTGACAGCATTTTCCCAGTAGACAAGGAAATCTAATGTGCATTGACATATGACAGGCACAAGAGCTGTGGTGCAGCCCTTTGAGTATCACGTGCGCCACTTTCTCTCTTTCAGAACTGTTGAAACAACAGACTATCATTGCCCAAAATGGACAAGTTTAAACCAAATGCTGTCAGATCCTCTATTCAGTGATAGTGTTTGACAGGGCTGAGCTTTGCTTGATCTTTTTTAGCCTTCCTGACCAAATGGAAATAGCTTTTTTTCTTCTTCAGTTGTTCTTTTCACTCCACACTGCACACAGCTGTTCTAAATGTGCATGATGTATTAGCCCCCATGTGAAATATTGGGAGCAAAGACACGTAGCCAAGACATTGTAGAATTTCTCTCTCGTATCTTTCTACAAGCAGCAAACTCCAGAACAAAATAAAACTCTGTGTGGGCATCTTCAGCTCAGACATGAAATATTCATGTTAATGTAGCAACATGCTGCTGGGTTTTAGAGGGTTAGTTTATTTATGTACTCACTTTTCTGTTCTTTTTTATTTTTTAATCCAGTTAATTATGTCTACCAAAAACAAAAGCTAACTTGTTTACTTGTAGAAGCCTTATTCTCTGCTATACAAGCATTTTTACATGTCCCTATTATTCTTCGTTAGAATTCAAGAAATTCTCATGAGACAGTGAAGCCAAGTTAGCCTGACAGTCACTAAAATGTTTGCAGACACTTGGTCAGTCATGTCCTTGAATAGTTGTCACTAACAGCAATTTTAGGGACAAGTAGATGCCTAAAAATAACTCTTAAAAAAAAAAAATTCTTTACAAGAGTTCCAATGATCACTCTTGGAAATTATATTATGCCTGAGCTACAGCTCAAGTCTGAAGCTGAGCCAAAGTGAAAGCCTGTGTGCCAAGGTTTAATTAAATATTGGTATGACATGGGAGAAAGTTTACAAAAATTCTCATGGTAAGTATTGTACTCCTCGTGAGATCAGCTTGCTACTTTCTCTTTCTTTTGCTAAAAATACCTCAAATGAAAACCATCAGAGAAGAATTGGAAAAAATTTCTTTGGTACTTCAGACTATCTCAACTTTCTAGACACAGAGCAGCAAGCATTGGACCTGAATGATTGGAGAAAGCCTTTCTGGAGCCCTGCCTGGTGAGCAGGATAAGCATTTTTCTGTCTCCCACCTACAAGGAGAAGCAGTGCAGTGTCTGGTGATGCGTATTAATAATTGTTAATATATCAAAGTGGGGTTTTGGTTTGGTTTGGCTTATTGAGGAGTTAAAACTGGGGATAAGTGAGTTCAGGTTGAAGACGTGTTTGACAGGCTCTTCTCAGAGGTGACCTTCAAGATGGAAGTAAAGGAGATAATGATCTTTTCGGAGGAAACACCCTGGAAAGCATCTTTAATATTAACTTCCATAAAGATCATATATCAGAAAGAAGTCGTAATCTCAGATAAGTCTTTCACTATAAACTCTTTTTTGAGGAAATAAGAGGAAGGAGAAAGCAGGCTCCAGATGCAGAAAACCCACCTGGAGAGATGGGATAAGAACTTCAGCCAAAATTCTTGGATATTAACAGCATGCTGATTCAGTCAATTGGTCTGAAACATAGCAGTCTTCAAATGGTTGCTTAGTTTCTCTCTGAGGATGAAGTGTATAATTCTCTACCTCACTCAACTTTCTGTGAGGTAGTTTTCTGTCTTCTTGCAACACTATTCAAGAAGTTACTGTTAGAAGAAACGTTTGGGATTGGGATACTCTGATTCAAGTCTGACCTTGCATAACTCTAGTTCCTCCTGAAACAGCTATATATCTAAGGCTACTCATAACTTTTGCAAGGTTTCTCCTATTTAAAACCGAACTCTTCTCATCTATAGGAGGAATTCTTTCTTGCAAATGCAGAGAATGCAAGCACCTTTTCGGTATTCCTTTATCTTATAGTCAACATGAGAACAACCAGAATGAAGGATTCAAGAGATTTTTAAAAGCCTCCTTAGCAGGGAGAAGAGAGCCATCTTTTCTTTTGTTCCTCAGTTGCTTCTGACTTTTCATAAACAGTTTTGCTCCTTTGAAGTGCAAGCATTTGTGCTACACACAGAATGCTTGCATATTTGTGGCATCTAGGTTTAAACACTTGAAGATTTTCTTCATCTATAAACTGAGATAATAGCATCTTCTCACTTCAGGAGGCCAGTGTGGGATTATATCAGCCCAGATGTAGCGAGAAGTTCATTACTGCCCTCAAGTGTGAAACAATTGCTGTAAAAGACCATAGTAGAAGCAATTAGTGGGTTGGTGGTAGTAAGGAATATCCATTCCTTACTGTAGGGACTGTTAAGTAGGCTGGGAATGTGGTGGTGGGAGGGAAGGATAGAAGCTTATGAGTGTTCTCTCATATTTTATCAGTGCCAGTTTTCTGGGCAAGGATTCAAGAAAGAGCCTACAGAAAGGAATGGAGCAAGGAGTTTATTTTTGAGTGGAGGGAGGGCCTATACTAAGTGTGTAGTTCTGGAACTTGGATTAGAAGTTCATTTGTTTGATTGCCTCTGTCATGACAAAAAGAAATTAAATTGTACTGTGCTTGGCTACAAATATCCTAAACACATATAGAGCTTTCTGATGAGCAGTTCAGGACTAAAACCTACTTTTCTTTTAGTTTAAATAGGGAAACTGTTTTCTGAGTCTTTCCTGAACTAGTTTGTCTGCCTCATTATTCCAATAGTCACCTAGGAAAGAGTCATGTTCTTCTTTCATTTGAAAAGTAAGAATGATTAGATCCTTTTCAAGAGTTTCTATAGGATTTCCAAGTGCTCATAGACTGAACGGAACATCTCTCACCTTAAAAGCTACTATAAGTAACTTATTTACACCCATTTATGCCCTTACAGCCAATGATTGCTGCATGTCTTGGAGATATATTAAGTAAATGATCATGAAACTGTTCTGCAATAGAAAGAATTATTCCTCTTTCTCCGAATAAGATGCTTGGATATCCTGGCTACCAGCAAGCCCTGAAGCAAGTCATCTGCTTCCTTTACCAACCATTGCCTCAGTTTCCTGGTCTCAATTACAGTTAATGGAAATGTTATCTGAAAGCCTCAGCTTTACTGTTATCCTTCAGAAAGAAGTGAAACAGTACGATAGTGACTAGAACATTGTCATTTGAGTACCCAGTTCACAATTTCAATATGGTGGGGACTAAAATTCAGCAAGAAAAAGTCTCTTTTTAATTTTATTTTTCACTTTTTATTTTGAAAGTAAAATTGCATGTTAACCATTATGTTCCTCTCTTTAAAAGAAAACTTGGTATTTTGCCATCAGATCAGTAGTTTTCAATTGAAGTGTTCTAACAAATGCTTTTGTTGTGGCACAGTTTTCAGGGGAATCTACCTACATAAACAGAACTGGCACTTTGGGAATGTGTATTGAGTTCAGAAGGAGAATTGGAAATGACAATGTGAGGGCTTATTTCAGGATAAAAAGGAGATTGAAGGCTCCAATGTCCAACAGCAGTTTTTTATGGCTTCTCAGGTGATCTTATTTTTTATTCAAATATATTCTTTCCCTCTACTTCTCTGTCAGAGCAGTTGTGAAACACTTTCTTCAAAAGATTTTTTCCTGCAGCAAATGAAAAACATGCATTGTTTCACTTTCACATGAAGTGCTCTTCCACAACAAGTCTGTGCGGTTTTCTCTTTGGTGGTTTTGTGTGTCTGTGTGTGTATTGCATTGTATTTTGTTTTTTTAAAGGAAGGTAAATGAGTGATCCCTCTCTCCCATCAGAATCCTGAGAGAAGACATGGGATAGCATGGATAGATGTCATTCTACCTTGTCTGTCTGATTCCAGTCTAATATTGTTCCTATAAATAGTGCTAATCTGCAGGTCAACATTCCCTTTGGATACGCTGGAAATAAATTATTCAGGCAATGCTGTACATGAAAAGATATATTAAAAAAAAAAAAAAAAAAAAAAAAAAAAAAGAAAGAAAGGAAAAAATACCTAAATATCTGTAAAAATTACAGAGATGTTATTAACCCAAATTTTCAAGTCATTTCAAGTCAAAAAATCTGTAATTTTCTTCTTAGCGTTAGATTAAGACCTGATATATTCAGTAATTCTTGATGATGAGCTGTCAGAATTAGGACGTATACAAGAGTAATCTTCCTACTCACATGAAATCACTTCAGATTATTCTGGATATTCAAAGTGCTTTTGACTTCTGATATCATAAAAAAGAAATGACCTGTAAGTTTTGCACTGTGTGCTAGCTTCAGTTTCAGTAATTATAGGATTGCCGCAGAAGTGAGACATTTTCCTTTCCTACAAGCCTCCATGTTAAGAACCAGTATCATTTTAAAATATGTTGTGTGGTTCAGATATGTTACAGGCACTAAAGATCAGCAGGCTCTATTGCACCTCTGGCAAAGTAAATAAATAAAGAAATAAAAGTGATATTCTCCTCTAATCTTAATGTCTGTCTATTTATGGTTAGTTCAGAGGAGGAAGAATCTTGGCAATTTGAAAACTGAAAGGTGCAAAAATTGCACTGTCAATGACCTTGAATTACTTGCTACTTTTTCATGTCTGAATTGTTGTTGCAACTCTAAAAGGAGACATCAGTAAGTAGCTCTTCTCTTGATGTATAGTTGCAACAACAAATTGTAATTTTTTTTATTTTTTTATTTTTTGTTTATAACATTTTATCAGTGCAAAATCATTTGCAAAACAAGATTACAATAAATATTTGATTTAGGTTGGGTATAGTCATCAACTACCGAAGCAAGCTGCAAAAACAAGCATGTAAATCTAAAGATTTCAAATGTTTTGCATAGAAAATGTGCCAGTTGGTTTGCAGTTTGCTTTGGCCTGGATAATCTGATTAATTTTGCTATTAACCCACCCCTTTATTTTTGCCCTTGAGGCTGTGACACAACACACAACAGCAAAACTCCATTCTTGGTATGGGTTGTTCACTTGCGCTGTGAAAGGCAGCTCTAGTCACTGCTGGGATGAAGCCAAAGCCTTCAGAAAGTGACAGCTGCTGGATGAAGATTGTACTGCTGTTACCCCCTCCTCTTCCACCTCCCTATTGCCTCAAAAGCAGAGAATATAAAACAAAAAGATCTGCATTCAGATATTATCACTCACTACTACCTGTGGAAGAACTGCTGTGCTGGACTGTTACCATAGAATAGTTTTGAGTTGGAAGGGACCCTTAAGAATCATCTGGTCCAACTCCCCTGCAGTGAACAGGGGTACCTGCAGTTTGATCAAGGTGCTCAGAGCCCCATCCAGCCTGTCCCTGAATATCTCCAAGGATGAGATATCCACTACATCTCATTGCTGAGACTGTTTATCTTCAAACTGTACACTGATTCATAAATTGCCTCTATACTTTAGATGGACAAATGTGTTTTTGTGGTCATCGTTCATGCTGAAACTCAGGGCTTTGCCTCATTTTGTAGACAGTCATCATGTCCATTTTATGTTCAGTGTGCCACAAAGGGAGTTTGCAACAGCAGTCCCTATACATCTCACTACTAACTTTTCCAAGTATGCATGAAGAAAATTGTGGGCTTGAAAAAAAATGTCTTTCCCAGCAGCATTTACTGAAGCAACACAATCTTCTTTACTTTTTTTAAGCCGTGCATTCATTCTTTCATTTTCTAGAAAAGATGTTGCTGGTGGTTTATTCACACCTAAGAAATTACAATTGTTCAGTGAGCTGAGATGGACTCTTCTTCCCTGGTTAGGAAGTTGTCTTATAAGTAGAAAATTGACATTGTTGTCACTCACCAGCAACGGTGGGTCAGTGAGCTGTGTACCTGGATTGAAAGGAAAGTTCTTTTTGGGGGAAGAAAAAGATTTTGAATAGGCCATGCTTTTTTGACAGCACCGCACTACCTGTGTGCTGTAACGGTGAAATAAAACCTGGACCACAGGCTGTCTGCTCTGCTAACGCGGCTGCTGAAATTGAGCAGTGGGGAGTTTATTGCTTGAAGATTACACTAACAGCAGAAGATGAATCACAGGCTGTTCTCCATTGCCAGGGCATGTGTGGGGCTCTGAATGGCAGCCTGCTGAGCAAGGGGCAGTCAGAATGGGAGACAGCATAGAAATTCTCATTAGAGACACATTCTGCAACAGCAGCACTTGGGGATGCCTCTATAGCCCATCCTTAAGTGAAGGAGAGAAGGAATAAGTAGTTTCTCATAGGAAATAAGGCTTATTTTTACTGAAATTTTCTGGTGACTGTGGGCTCTCTGAAGAAAAACAAGTTTTGAAGCCTTTTATAGTTTAGGGACTTGCATTATGAAACACTGAGAGGTTACAAGTCACATTCAGTTAGAGGTACTGAATGATTTCTTGTCAGCATAAGATGTACATCACAGTGACAGTGAATCAGTGAAAAGAATTTTAGGAAAAATCAATTACTATTAATTCATGCAAAGGCAGAATTAAATGATGGCTAATTTAATCTATCCATGGATAAAATCTTAGCTCTATTGACAGTGTAGAGAATTTTGCCATTGATTCCAAAAGGTGCGGAGTGATGAGCATTTTAAGTATATATTCAAGCTAGTTGATGCAAGTAAAGCAATTTATTATTATACGAATTTATAATTTGTATTCTTGGAACAAACTTGCCATTTAGTTTTCTGAAGTATTTGTTGGTATTATACCTATACATAATTTATTGCTAAATTTGTTTACATGTGCCATGTTGGAAAATGAAGCAGTGTGAGAGCAGAGAACATTATAGTTTCCCTGTTACAGAAAAGAACAGATTCCGAGGAGGCTTTTTTATTCCTGCTGTATTAAAAGTGATAAGTTAAATACTTGAACCAAAGTGCCTTTATAAATGTATACAGCAAATACAATACTCATTAAAACTCCTAACTAAATATTGATCATTATCTCCCTCATTAAGGACCACTCTTGTTCATTTACTCCACAGGAAGGAGTCTGTGGGTGGAAGGAGAAGTTAATAGAAAGTTTACGCCCTTTTTCTCCCACAATTGCCTTCTTGTGCTGACAGAATGAAATACCAGAGGAATGGACGCTTCCCTCAATGATTGCTTCTTAAGGACTGCTGGCTTACAAAACACTGCCAAAGTGGGGACATTCTAGAGGCATGAAGCCACTTTCGCTAAGGGTTGTAGAAGGAGTCTATATAGCCTCTGTACTTGTGTTTTAGCCTTTTCTATACACTGAGCATGGATGAAAATCGATGCTTCTGTTGTGTGGTCATCAGCTGCAAAGCACCACAGCATGGATGATGATATGGTCAGAGGAAACAGGTCTTTTGCTGAGGTCAATAAAAGTTTCTTACAGGCAATGGAAATCAGCGTGTCCCTGGAAACCAGATTTACCCTTCAGCAATGACAGACTGGTGCATGCTGCCTCTCACATAGATGAGCATAAAGAAATAAGCAGAGGGCAGGGAACTAGGAGATGCTGGCACAATCCTAATTCTGCCACTTAGGGCCAAAACACACATTTTTTCCCATCTGTTTCCCCATCAGTGGAGTGGAGGAAACACTTCTCTCTGTAGGGTGTTGTACTGTTTAATTAGGTAATGTCAGGATGGTGCTTTGACCATATAAACACCACATAAATGCTAAATGCCTAATTCATCCCAGTCCATGTTGCTGTGGTGAGGCAATAGGGCATCCCTTTAATTTTGCATGCAGGCATCCAGCCCAAATGGCCGTATTGCTTTCCTGGGTGAATATTCAGGCCAGGTACTCAAACCCTGAAGCACATCCCATTTGCCTGGCATGTTGATCCTCCTACCCATCTGTATGCATGGCCCGCTGCTCTCTTGAAGCATTCTGTCTATTTTAGGAACTCTGAAGTGCCAACAAGAGGAAGGGGTATGTGTGCAAAGCCAGCAGTGCTTTTTCTTGGACAAAATCTCTGTGCAAGGTGACAAAGTCTTTCTGTACCACACTGGCCATGATGGACTGCTCTTCAGTAACAAGGACAACAAATACACTCACATGTAACGTCCTCACTATGAACTAGAATTTATAGAACTGTTAAGGTTGAAAAGACCTCTAAGATGATCCAGTCCAACTGCAACCCATCTCCACCTGCCCACTAACCACATCCCTCAGTACCACATCTATTTCCTGAAAACCTCCAGGGACCGTGGCTCTACCACCTCCCTGGGAGGAGCAGTATACAAACACTCTGTTTTATTAGTCACAAATTAGGGTCCACTTACAATTTAGCTGGTCTCTTTCTCTTTTAGTATAGAGCCGGGACAGCCTTTGCAATCGTATTGTAGCAATGCTTCCTGTGAACAGCAGCTACTGCCCAACAGGAGAGATTCAGAGATCAGCTGAACTGACTCAGAATTCCTTTGGCTGATCAGGCTTCAAGGACTGCCAGACAAAATTAACGCACAAAGCTACAGATTTACTGTGAGAGATTGCTTCAAGCCTGTTAACACAACAAAATAATCCACAAAAGCAGAGCGTGGATTTCCATTGAATGTCATTGGTTGGACAACACCGTGATCTTGAGTTTGCTGTGCCCTCAAGCTCTGCAGACAGCCTGTGTCCCAAACAGCACTAATGGTTCCTGGATCAGAGCCTGGAGATAAGGCAGCCAGGGGCCATTGTCATAGTAGTGGCAGAGCTGAAGGAAAATATGGATGAAATGAGCCCAGCCATGGAGCCAAATAGTTGCTTTCTCTGCAGCCTGTAGTCCAGAGCTGACTCCAGCAAGTGCCAGCATACAGCAATTGGGTGTTTCTGGCCTGCCTGGTGTTTGTTTTCATGTTCCTCCTTCCACCTGGCTCCAGGCAAGGCCACAGGAAGGACGCCCAAAAGCTGCTTGAGGCTGGCTGCTCAAACTGCTCAGGGAACATAGGAGATCCCTGCAGAAATCAGCAGAGAGCGCATCAGATGCTTTGTGTGATCGGTTTATGATGCTTTGTGTGATTGTTTTCCCTGAGGAAAGCATGGGATGCTCAAACTGATTAAATGTTCACCTACTGCTAACAGTAACCAGCACCATGAAAATATAACAGTCAGCACAAGACCTCATTGCCAGCTTAGATAATTTTCTCATGCTACCCCTAGTCTTCAGCAATTGTTTTATGAGTTTGGAGAACCCAAAGCTGTGTGACTCATGCAAATAAAATCATTTTAGTTTTCCAAAAGAGAGCACTTCTACGCTTAGTGATTTTGCCAAGATAAAACAGAAAATCTGAATCAAAACATTTTAACACATAATACAAAATAAGCAAGAAGACTGACTTCAAAGATAGCTTCCAGCCATTCAAAATACATTTACTGCTCCTGCAGCTGGAGCGCTGCTCACTGCGTGCCTGTGTCAATGTGGAGAAGTAGATGGTGAAACTCCCCATCTCACTGCATCCTTGTGAACTTGCTCTGTTTTCTGTGTCTGCAGCTAAAAAGCAAAACGAGGCTTAATAATCTTTCTGGACCCTAGAACTGTTTTATGCTAACTCTCTAGTGAGAAAAGCAGTAAAATGTAGCCCAGTGGTTTAAAATATATAACATCACATTTCACTGGTGCAAAATCATTATGCTGTCTGCCCATAAATTCTTGTACCAGTCTAAGCTCTTTAACTGGCAAAATATATATCAGAAAGCATGAACTTGAGAACTTAATTTTAATATCAGCTCAGCTGAATCTCAGGTGATATTAATCACTGATTAATACTTTTGGGGGATATTGTTCATGCAGAAAGAATCAGTACTCTAATTACCACTTGTCTGATAATGTGCCTTTATCTTTCTTTTAATGGGGCTGCCAGTTTATTTAGATGCTAACATCTAAAGATTTTTACATCCCCAAGAGCAATTGCTCTCTTAAATACTTTCAGTGATACAGTTACTTTAAAGCAATAAGCAGTGCGAGAAGAGCTAGCACGAAATTACATTATATCTCCCGAGCTTTGTAGCTATAGAAGAACGCCTGGCATATTCCTCTAATTAATGGAATATGTTTACTATGGGTTTTTTGAAGTTATTAACTATTTTTATTAGTTTAAATTTCTTTATCTGTCTGTACTATTTCTATTATTAATTCAAGAAAGAGTAGTTATCTTATGCATTCTTATATTAACTGAGAGATGAATATAAAACAAGAGAGATGCATTCAGTCAGATGTCATTCCATGTTCCAATTCTGAAAGTGAAAAATCTATATATAGAGAGAGATAAAAATATAAAAGCAATACCCAAAAAGCATGAGAACAAATTAACATTTTATGCCAAACATTTGCTACACTAAGATTAGCAACTTTCCAGTGAAAGTTTATATTTGAAACACTAATATTTCCAGCTCATATTAGTTCATAAATGTCCTACAATGTCAAACATAGCACGATTAGGGAATGTAGCATTTAAAAGAGAAATCACTCCATTTTCACTTCCTGGAACTGGAATGAGGAAAGTATAATGCAGTTAGCTGAGATTTGTTGTTGTGTTTAAAGGAATGAGAGACAGCAATCTCTCTTACTTTGCATGATTTCTGCTTTGAAACAGTGGTTGGGCACTGGCACAGGCTGCCCAGGGAGGCATTCAAGAACCATGGAGGTGTGGCACTGAGGGACAAGGTCAGTGGTCATGGTGGGGGTGGGCTGGAGTTGGACTGGATGATCTTACAGATCTTTTCCAACGTGAATGATTCTGAGATTCTATTATTTCAGTTTTCATCATTTCCAACAAAGACTTAATTGCTGAATCTTTTCAACTGCCTGCAAAATGAATAATAGGTGTATATAAATGAATAATGTAAAAGGCCTATACTATTTAATCATTTCAGCTCTCCCTTTCTAAGTGTGGGCAGGTCAGGTGTGAAAATAGTTTCCTTCAGAGAGGTGTCTGAGAATTGACTCGTTAACATTCATTAGGCACTCGTAATGAAAAGTGATAATGGAATACAAAGAATTGCTATTTTCTTTCTTTACGTTCCTCAGACTAAATTGGATTAATCAGATTGGAAAAAAGTAACAAAATATTAGAGCTTTTTTCTTATCTTTTTGTTTCCTTCCATTGGTTGTAGAAGTGTACAGTGGAACACTGTGTTTCAAGAATGTTTGATGCATTCTGATCTACCTTCTCATTTTGTAGCTGCAAATGATACAGAAAGATCTTATTTTCTCACTGAGCTTCATTGCTGGGCAACAGGAGAGAGGGAGTGACTGTACATCACAGGCATTTTATTTCTTTTATGTCTGTTAGAAATACAGTAGTTGTAGAATACCATAATTCCCTCATAATCTTCAAACCTCTTCTTCAGCCATATACCTGACAGAGGTAAACCCTACATCCCAAATTCCTTTGCCTTATGCTGTGTGGAAGAGTTGGCAGCATCATTTGCTCTGCTCTGATATCTCCCATTTTCAACTCTTGTTTCATCTTGAGGGTGTAAGCACCCTTTCTAATCATGTATAATTCTACAATTTTGGCTTTGCCTTAGGGTGCAAAAGAGGATGTTTCTGCAGCCAGAAACAAGTTCATTCTTTAGTGAATTTCGTACAATCCTACAATCATAGAATCATAAAGGTTGGAAAGACCACTAAGACCATCTAGTCCAACCATCAACCCACCACCACAATACCACTATCACTTAGAGGGATATCTACACATTTCTTGTAAACCTCTGGATGGTGACCCCATCACTTCACTGGGCAGCCTGTTCCAAAGCCTCACCAGGACACCTGAAGAAGACTGGTTCTAAAATGAGACCTGAAGCTGTTTTTTATTATTTGAACCATCTTTTCTCTGAAGTATCCACTCACAGCAGTAAGAGGTTTCTCTTTATCCTGGCTTTGTGTCCTCTATGGCTGCCCTTTAACAAGTTCTTTTTAAATCAGCTATCTAAAGCAATTCCCATCCAGCTTTTCAGTTTTGTGAGGAAGATTTTCTATAGATTTTCTTTTCATTAAAACTTGATGAGAGAGATGAAACATTTTAAATGGCTTTTAATCACCGTTTTCACTTCTGTCAAAGATGATCATGAAAGTGTAACACTCCTCTCCAACCAGCTGTTTTCTGCAAGCCAGCTCAGTGATGAAAGGAAGAGGCATGTGAAAGCACACAAAGCACATAAGAGCCAAAAGCACCTCCAGGATCTCAAAAACTCAAGGATACGTGCAGACAGATTTCCTCAGTGAGAACCCACAGGACTCTACAGGGCAATACCCAGAGGCAGTGAACAGGCTGCATTAATGCAGAGGACAAAATAAATCTACATAAGCAAATGTATCTTTGATCATGGAATATTTAGAGCTGAGAATTTTTTCTTCCATTGTCGTATCAGAAATCTTTAAGTTCAGTTTTTCCTCAGGGCTTACAGCTTTGTCAGCACTTCTGTAGCAGCTTTTTCTATCTACTTTACATACGTGGTGCCTGCACTTGGAACTGCAAACAGGTTCCTGCAGCAGTCCATAACTTCTGCATTTTTAAGATCTTGGTGCTCCCTGCCCCTGGTAACATCTCAGAGCAGACATTAAGTTCTGTGGTGCAGATGGTCAGCAGGAAAACTGAGGTGGTGCACATAAAGTAAAAAAGAGTAATAACAAAAATTCTTCCTCTCTCTAGGCCTGTATAACTTTGAAGAGGCACAAAAGGCAGTACTTACTTTTAGGTATTTTATATCTTCACATGTTCATCATGCTTTCCAACTGATTTGTTCCAAGAATCATTGAAGTCAAATTTGTCCTTTGGTCTGTGCTTAAATGGGATCCAAAGTTTTGAAGAGCCAAGTAAGAGACATAACTTCACTCAGGTGGGGTGGAGTGAGATGAACCAAGCAGACCCTGGTTCTTAATTACAGAAATAAATTTTCTACTCATGACAAACTGTGAAGTTCTTTCATTTCCCTAGCACCTTCCAAATCCATTTTGGAAGCCAGAAGAGAAGAAATTGGACTCCACCATGTCCCCTCAAAAAAACAACAAAACTGCAGAACTAAACCTAATTTATATTTTATCTTTTGGGGGGAGTGAGAATTTTATCTTTTAAGAAATGTTTTTTCTAAAACTTTGGAATATGTCATCTTCAAAACTAATTGGATTTTTTTTTTTTTCCATGATCTTCTCTCTCTGCATCCCTCCCCCTGCTCTCAAAACTATTCCCTCAATGGTGGAGACTGGGTCTACATTCCTTTCCTTGTGCATAAATGAATAAAATTCATAATGAATTCACTGTAACGTAGTCTTTCCTAAACCTCAGTTGCTTACAAATGTGTAAGTGTACACACGTATATCTATATCTATGCATATAGATATGAGGTTTTTTGGGTGTTTGATTGGTTTGTTTTTTCCTGAACAGCTCCCTCAGTCACCACCATGCACTCTAATGTACGTTTAGCAGCATTGCAAGTGCTGCATTAGCAATGGGCTCACTAAGTGGTATCAACCCACTGTGTGATTCTGGAAAAACTGGGAGGGGAGCACAACCCTGCAGCCATGCCAGAGGCACTTGCAGCTCACAGCTCAGCCCCTTCCTCTGCACACCCTACATTCCCTCTGTGATATGATTTCTTGCAGTGAGTCTTACTTGCTGGGAGGGCAGAAACTCAAGATGTCATCAATGCCACACACAGCAGCAATGCTGCTTCTCTGATCTGATTCACATCCCAGCCACTCAGAGGCCCCCTGTTCCCTAGGGACTGATGCACCAGGAGCTCAGACTGCCATCTGCCTTAGCCCTCAAGTGATTCATCATAATGTGAACATCTTGCACATTTTGAAACACAATCTATTTCACTTCTCAGTATAGACAAAGCCTGTCACTGAGTTCAAGTCAGCCCTCCTTCAGGGAATGAGATCTTCAGAAGAAAATGTCAGCATTAATATAAAACTGGAGCTGAATTAATATTAATCCTTCCCAGTCTCCTATGTCTTTACATATCTTGTGCATTTTAGCAAATGGGCTCTTCTGTACTGTTGGTTTCTGAAAGAGCATTTTCTAATTCTAAAAAGCAGACTTGGGGCAAAGTGTTGGATCATCCTCTCCCACAAACCTTGTCCCTGATACCTTGTGCCCTCTAGAATCTGAGCCTTGGAAGTCCCAGACACTGACTTTTTTTTGTCTGTGTAACACATGTTGCATTTTGTTCGAGGAACAAAGGACACACGTTTACTTTTATCTGTGCTATAGAGGCAAAACACCACTGTTCATTGTGATGAGCATTGTCAGCAATGGTCTCCTGCCAATTCTCCTCCTCCAGAGTCATATTCATTTGTTAAGTCTAATTAAAGACCCATGCTACAAAGAAGCTTAGGGCTGCTTTACATTCTGGATACTCTGCTTTTGACTGATAGTGCACCTTTTATGTGTAACATTTTAGGATTGTGTAGAAATGACTTACAGTGACAGATTGCTTTTGTACTTGCTGGCTACTGTCCATTTCATTTTCATTATATGTTTCATTGTATACATCAGAGAGAGTTTGCTAAAGGTTTACAACACAGCAAATTTATAGTGGAATTTGAGCTCTCTAGTGATAGATAGGAAAAACATGGTCTCTTCTATCAGATAGCTCAAGGAGCTATGGAGAATTGAGTAGATGAGAGACAGACTATACTGTCTCTGCAGTTCTTCTTTTCTTCTCCAGTATTCCACAAGAGTGTTTGCTGAGAAGGCTGTATACAATTGGAAAGAACTAGCAAATTGGATTTCACAACCCTGTGGAGAACGACCTGGGGCGTCCTGATGGATGAAAATCTTAACATGAGCCAGCAGTTTGGTCTTGCAGCTCAAAAGACCAATGGTATCCTGGGCTGCATCAAAAGATATGTGGCTAGAAGGGATAAGGAAGTGATTTCCCATTCTACTCTGCCCTTGTGAAGCCCCATCTGGAGTACTGCATCCAGGTCTGAGGCCCCAGTACAGGAAAGATGTGGGGCTGTTGGAGAGGGTCCAGAGAAGGGCCACAAAGAAGATTAGAGGACTGGAGCACCTCTCCTAGAAAGACAGGGTGAGGGAACTAGGCTTGTTCAGCCTGAAGAAGAGAAGGCTGCAGGATGACCTCATTGCAGCCTTCCAGTATTTAAAAGAGGATTATAAAAAGGAGAATAGACAGTCTTTTTACTCTTTTTACAAGGGTAGACAGTGATAGGGAAAGGAGGTTTTAAGCTCAAGGAGGAAAGGATTAGATTAGATGTCAAGGAGAAGTTTTTTGCAGAGACAGTGGTGAGGTGCTAGAACAGGTTGCTCAGAGAGGCTGTGGCTGCCCTGTCCCTGGAGGTGTTCAAGACCAGGTAGGATGGGGCCCTGGACAGCCTGATCTAGTAGCAGGTATGGAGATTAGTGGCCCTGCATGTGGCTTGGGGGTTGGAGCTTGATGATCCTTGTGGACCCTTCCAACCCAAGATATTCTATGGTTCCTTGATTGTATGACCTCACCTGAAAATCAAGCAGAGCTTTTTCCAGGTCATCATGTTCTGCAGATTCAGTTAACATCTTTGTTGGGATGCCTCTGTCTGGATAACTGAAATTCTGATCACGGTCAAGGCATCCTAGAAATTGGTCTTCATGTTTCAGTTCTATATAGTTAGCTGGCACTGAAAAGAGTTCCCACAAATGTGGTTAATCAGTTTTACAGACTGAATTCCTGTGCTTCAAAGAGGTTTTGTTCTCTTGGAAATACATCTTAATAAAACCACAGCGCTGAAAGTGAGAATCCAAACCCATTACTTAGGAAGATTTTCCTTATATTTTATCACTTAGTTAGCCCCACTTGGATTGATTTCTACAGAACTGTGGTATAAAAAGAAGGCAATTTTTTTCAAGCCTTCAAAAGAAAGAAATCTGTATTTTAACAGGGGTCCAGTTGCCTATCACTGCATACAACTCCACCTCCCCGATGTCAGAAAGCCAGTAAGAAACTATGGGAATTTGAATGGATGGATGAAATGTTTGGCAGGGCTTAGAGAAGGAAGAAAGAGGATTTTCAGGAAGAGACTTTGTGTTTGCATTTCAGCTGCTTCCATTTCTAGCCTGGCATCTCAGTTTAACCTGCTGATGAATGCGTGAGTTTGCTTAAGACACTAGACTGCAAACTGAGCAGCTAAACGCAGGCATAAATTCACTTCTGCTGGTTCTGGTCTTCAGCATGGGCTAGGGCATTATATTTCTACATCTTGAATTGAAGATTGACAAAGAATCTTTGTTTCCATAGTAAACTCCCTGAAAAACACCCATATTTTACCCTCAGCCATAAGTGTCCATTGTACTCTTGTAGTCATTATTTTGATAAGCATAGACCTTTGTCTATAAGGCAAAGCAGAGATGAGATCTAATATACCTCTGTCACAAGAAAAAAACTTACATCTTTTTCTAGGAATAGAAATCTATAATAATTATATGGCCAGTTCCCAGCAAAGCAGTAATACAGTGGTACCAATAGTATTAGTCCAGGTCTTACCCCAAAGTATTTGCTAAGACCAAGAGTAAGCAACACCGTACTTATGTCCATAATATTTGGCTGGAACACCTCAAAATGGGTAACTGGATAAAGAGCATTGCCTTGCCACTGGAAAGCAAAGCAGATGTGTGCACCTTCAGTTGTCAGTCCTTGTTATCACACTTGGAAACATACTTAGGCTTCACCTCTTCCTTTCCAGCTGATGAAGGAATTGCATGGAATATTTCTGTTCAAGGAAGGATAGAGTTATTCCCCTGGCTGTTTTGATGCCAGACTAAGACCAATTTGTATTCTCCAGTTTGGATCAGCCCTGAAATTTCTCATTCAGAGAACAGTATTTCATCCAGGCAGTTTTGTCTGCGTAGGCCCAGATATCAATATGAAGGATTTTATGGTTTTAAACCTTAAAGCTGAAACTATTTCAGCTCTCAAGGTTTCAGATCCCATTCTTATTTCAGTTAGAATGTCATTTGATATTGTTTTATGGGGATTCTTCTCTGAAAGAACTTCCAGCAGTACCACTTGTTCTCTCAGAGGCCTCCAGTGTCTGCTCATTAATTTTGTTGTTAAGCATTAAATGCACGGTTGACTTTGAAGCAAGCATCTTAAGCTAACTGATACAAACAGTTCTTGCTCATGATAATGTCAGCTTGACTATAAAACCACTTGATTTATAAATGTCTCTGCTGTGCAGCCAAATTAAATAAATAATCTACTCAACACCTGTCCATGTTGTAAATGAAGTAGGGTATGATAAGGAAACACTTTTCCTGCCTGCATGCCATGCTCTCCACCATTTCCTTTTGTGTACCTCTTGTGACTTGTCCCATCAAGAAGCTATGGGACAGACAAGTTACTCCAGAAGATTCAGAATAATTCCATGCATTTTTTTAAGACTCAGTGTCTTCACAGAGACTCTTAATAGCTGGCAGGATGCCACACTGGCATGAGCTTATCTGCAAGGAAAGCAAAGTGGACCAAACATTCTCTGAACACCACTTTGGGCCATCATGCACCTGGGTTAAGCTGCCACAGCTTTACTAGCAGAGAAGGATTGGAAATTGAACTTGCTGCCCTGCAGAAGAGATATTGATTCTTTTTCTCACCTTTTTTGATCTAAGAGTTGTTTAAGAATTTTACAGCAAGTTGAACAACTTCAAATTATTTAATATTCACTAAGGGAAAGAGCCGCTGTAGTGTAATAGCTGGTTTTCTTTCCTGGAAAAAAGGAAGACTTCCATACATAATCTCCACTCGGTAAATCTTTAATTATTTGAGATAAAGCTGAAGAACTCTGAGTTGGTGAAACTAAGTGTTTATCCAAGGCGATTCTCTTGCGTAAGTACAATACTAGGAAACACCCAGCCTTTATTTAAAGTAACAAAGTGAGTGGCTTGCTTGCTCACACTGTCAAAGTGAAAAGAAATGACACACCTATGGCCAACTCATGAATGTATCGTTTGCCCAGAAGAAGATGACTCAGTTAAGAGCGGCAGAAGTGTCATACTGGCTGAAACCAAAGTCTCCCTCTTATCTATTTTGCAAAGCCCTACAGCTAAGGACTTTAACCAGACACGCAGAGAGAGAGACAAAGGCGGTGGCAAGTGGCAACATAACCTTCGATCCCAGAGTGCAGGAAGTTGATTTTGGGAAATTTAAGAAGGTGGCAGATAAGTTCACAAAGCTTCAGCTCATTTGGCTGGCTTCTGAATTTTTCCTGAAGCTTCCAATATGCTGTAATCAAACTAAATGCATTCCCAGCCTGTTTTAATATTAAATGAAGAACAAGTTACAAAAGCAAAGCTTGTTGTTGAAAGCAAGAAAATGCAATCAAATAAATGCAATGTATTTGGAACCTGCTTGTTCTAATTGAAAACTCTCTCTGCTCATTTAGCATCTGGTGATGCTGATAGCAGTACCTCACCTACATCAATGGAAACATACAAGAGTAAAAAGAGTGCACCTGAAGTGAAGAATCACTCCCTAAAACTTATGCACAGAGGAACAGAGGAACTCTACAAATAAGAGTTTTCTACTCTCTAAAGACACATTTCTGAAACAACTGGCCAATTGCTTTATATCCCCCTTGCAAAGGAACAAATGTTGTCTGCTCAGAATTCAGGAAATAAATACAATACAAACCATATTTACTTTGACAAGTCAAAAATTACAGGCATCAAGGGTCCTACCTCTGAGATATGCTTTTACAAAGCATGGTATTTTTTAAGGTTCAACCAACCATTGACACAGAATGAAGTGGAAGCCATGAAATCTCAGCTGAATGGCCTGCTAGCTAGATTTCAGTCTGCTTTGTTAACCATGTCTTCAGCTCTCAGTAAAGAAGAAATCTGAGAAAATAAGCATTTAATTAACAGTATTTTTATTTTCATAATAACTCCAGGCTTCCTCATTTTTATCAATGCCAAGGTGGTAAAGGAGACCTTAGGAGTGTGTTTGAGGCAGCCCACAAATCAATCTTTTCCTGTCATTTTCACTTTCATCAAAACGGAAACAAAGCACTCCTTGAAACTTGAAAGATTTACACTCAAAACAATTTAACTTTGAAATGCCATGTTGGTGTTTTGCAGTGTGCATTTTTTTTACTGTTTCCTAAGTTTTTTTCCAGAAGGCATTATGCCTGAGCTATTCCAAGTGTGCACTGTTACTGAGAAGAAGAAAATATCAATGGGAAGGAGACATTTCAATGCTGGAATCCTTCAGATACTTTAACTTCTCAGGATTGACAAAAAGGAGACAAACCCCAAAGTGACTTCTAAATCTCTGTTTCTGTTCTCCTGGGATGCAAAGTCCAGAGTTCATGCTCTTGTTCTGCTATATCAGCCAGATTCAGGCTCTTCCAAGTGCATGAATCAAAGCCTTTATATTTACATTGGAAGGTATCTTCTTGATGCATTATGCTTTTGGTTTTATAGTATTTCTTCTGAATCAGCACTTAATAAAAGCTTTCTAATATTCCCCATACAGAAATCCCAACCAGAATTCAAATTACTTCTCTGCGTATTCCATTGTGGCTGGAACTTTGGATATCTATCTTTTAAAGCTGTAACTGTTAGTTTGCAGGTTACATCACACTCCTTCTGAGCTGAAGAAAAGTAGCATGCCTCTGGGAAATTTTCAGGTAACTGTACCCACATGATCTGATTATGGCTCTCAATCTAACTGCACAGGTCTCCTGTTTTACTGAATGACAGATAAATAGTGTTATTCTGATTGTATCAGATCCTACCTTCACAGAGTTATCACATGAAATCAATAGAGAAACTTCAAAGCCTGTTTTCCTTCAATTTCATCTTTATTGCTGCATAGAGTAACTTGAGATCATAAAAGGCAATGCCAAAGGGATCAGCTAATTAAATCATTTTCTGGACACAATTTTTAGTGCCATCCTACATCACTTTCAAATTTTGGCATGTCCACTCTCTTCTTGCTGATTGGACCGGATGATCTTAGAGATCTTTTCCAACTTTAATGATTCTACTGCTCTTATTATCCTATGATTTAATTTACAGAGAAGCCCCTCTTCCTCCTGCCTGATCATTCACTGTCTATAGTAAGCGAGCTGGAAAAAAATTGCAGAAGTATTTGTTTCCAAGGTCCAATCTATCTTGGAGGACCTTAAGAGAAGAGTCCAGCTCTTCTCTGTTTAGCCGCTTCTGCACTTCTTCAGTGATTCTTGTCTTCCTAAATCCTATCCTTTCCTTAGAAGAGAAGAAGAAGAGTTTGCAGAAATACAGAGTATTTTAATTTCCTGGCAGTAAACCCACTCAGTCAAGTTAATTATAACAGTTGCATCAACCTGTGTAAAGAGGGAAACAAAGATGAAAGAAGAACACACAGCCAAGATAAAAAAAGGGACCAGGAGATGAACTTGTCTTCAGCTTGTCACTCATGTGCTTTGATTTGCCATCCTTCTCAGACATTTCAAGTTTTTTAGGCAGCGTGCTCACACATTCTGACATTCCTGTGGATTCTGCCAACTCGTTGATGTCTGTTTGAAAATTTGATCACCAATTAGACAGGAGCACCACAACTTCTTTTAAAATGATTCAGTTGTTAGATCATGTGTTACAGATGCACACACACAAACATATCTATGTAGTTTGTGTACTTAAATGCATGTATGCACATGCATTCTCACACACACACATAAATATAGAATTACATGATCATTAAGGCTGGTAAAGGTCTCTAAGATAATTTCCATCACCTCCTTTGGGCAGCCCATTCCAATGCCCCATCACCCTTTTGGAGAGTAAATTTCCTAATACCCAGCATGAACCTTCCCTGATGCCACATAAGTCCATTCCCTCTTATCCTATCTCTAGTTACTTGGGAGAGGAAGCCGGGTTTAATCTCTTCAAAGATAATGAATGTATAAAAGAAGGGTGATCTTTGCTAAGATTACAGAGAAAAGTACACACTTTGTCTTAGGAAAAATAAAAAATTGTCATGACATTAAAAGAATTGTCAACAGTCAATTTGTACACAGGAGTCCATGTCACCATGTTATTCACAAAAACAAACCAAAATATTTTTACTTGTGTGGTAGTAATGCTCTCCACAACAAAAAATAAGGCATTTGTATCTCAGTAGGTATCCTGGTGCACATCTGAGTGGAGGAAACATTGCAACTGTATGTTTTCACATATTGACTCAATCCATAAATTCAGTGAGGTTCTACTCCCATGATAATGGACAAAAAACTTGGTGAATCGAGTTTCTCGTATGGGAGAAAACCTTATCTTACAAGGGGTAAGAAGCAATGACAGCAGAAGCCTCCAGGCATGCACAGATAGAAGTGACTGAAAACTCACCAGGGTGATCAGACTTGAGAGAATCTCCATAGCTGTAGCTTTATCTACCCAAAAAGTAGATGGTGATTTCGGAAACAATCAGTGAAGTTTAGAGTATCTTTATCCACTGGTGTTTGATAAATGGAATTCCCAATTCCCATTGACTCTGCTGATCATGGTGACCTGGGAATTTTAATGAATTCCCACTTGACACTGCTGATTTTCTAAAGATACAAAATAGAGATGAAGTGTTATAGGCATGCTCTCTTTGTCAAACGAAGCCTGCATGCAGTATGTGTTTTGTTGACATTATAATTTGCACAGAATACCAATTCTCATCTTTTTCTGCTGGAAGCTTGTCTACCTCATGCTTTGACAGACCACATCTATTCATAGCAGGTACCTAAGCATCTGTTCTGTTCATATCTCTAAAATTTAGGCTGTAATTATGAATAAATGTGGTACGTATGCAGCAGCAGTAATTGGAGGTCCCTGAAGTTAAAATCAGAATGTCTGCTCTTCAGTATCCTGTACTCACACACTCTGTTATATCTCTCATCCTTTTTTAAGAAGTTGCCTAACTTGTACGGTGAGCACACGGCTTGATTACTCAAGGAACTCAAGAGCTCAAGGAACAGGTTAGATATTCTCCTCTATACGTGTTTCTAGGTGCAAAAAAAAAAAAAAGAAAAAAAAATTGAAATCTAGTTGACAAAAGGGGAGAAAAGATTATTTGTGATTCTGCAGTTGGATTTCAGTGATGTCTTCCCCTGCTGCAGGGATGGGAATAAAAATGGGGATGTCTTGTCCTGTAAATTTTGTTTCACGCTTGTACTAAAATCAAAACTCTTCTTGCAAACTCACCAAATTAACGGAATGAGAGGTTTAATAAATAAAGTGGACTTAAGAAAATAGTGTAGCAGCATCCAATTAATATCTGCTATGCTTCAGAGTCAACACAATTCTTTTTTTCCTTTGCTGTGAGAAGATAACACTTTCCTACCATAACTTATTTTGGGACTCTTATATCAGTAAAGAGCAACAGAGAAATGCATCTGCAGAAAGAAAGCTCAGCATTATGCAAAGAATGATAAACTTCTCAGAAGGTGTTTACAAATGCATTCAGTGAAACAGAATTTTAATGAATCGTGCCACATAGTCTTGCAGTTAATGAGCTGTAGAAGCTTTTGTCAATTATAGTGACTAGAAACTAACTCTTTTGGTTTCCAGATCAATAATGGGACTCTTCTGCACCATTTTGTTTTGTTTATTGTTTTTTTTTAAAGGGAAAATTATGATTTAAGAAAAATAAAAGGCGTATTTCTCATATTAAGCTCAGAAAAGTCCCTCATTATTATAAGAGTTACCTCTTTGCTTCCTATTGGTATAATCATCTCCTAGCAGCATTAGACAAAACAAGCTTCCTGAGATCAAATGGGACAGTGGTGTAAAAAATGTCAGTGGCAAATATAGAAAAGATTAAATGGCTTCAGTAATAAGCAGGGACTCTTTTCCAGGAGTTATATGAAGTTCATCTACTGTGCACAAGCTTTTAGAAAACAAAAGTTATCTAGCTCTTCATTTACTCTCCATCATAATTATTCTGCTGTTAAGAAGTGGACATCTTAGGACGGACACTCTGAAAGTCTGGCTTGGCTGGTCAGTTTCCTTTTTGGTCAAGTGAAGTCACTGTTCCTGTCTAGAAGCACAGCATTGTATCATAATAGAAATATCATAGTTCCCACAGATGTTTAAATATTGTGACCAAATAGTTCCAGTTACTCTATACATTGATAGTAAAATATTCATTAAAAAAAAATACAAATATTTGTCCCAATATTTTAATGTCTTCTGAATCTAGAGGAGACAGGACCAGCATTTATCAAAGAAAAATATGGAAGACAGTTTTATTGCCTGTAATCTCCGATTTATTATGTCACTTTTTTCCAGTATGAGTCTACTTTTTCCTTCTTGTAAGATTTTCTTCTCTTACTTTCACCTCTGTGTGGAGGATCCATTAGCAGAGGAATAAAAAGTAATTTCAAGGAAAAGCCTTATAAAATCTGAAAAATTAAAGCTACATTCAGATCCCCATTAAGAAATGAAATTGCCTGGAGGCCTTCACTAAATATGTGAAATCCATTTCTTCGTCAGAGTTTATTCCTCTCTTACAAATGCAATTTCACAGCACAAGCTGAGCGTTTAAACAATGCAAAGCAAGATCTTTTCCCAGTTAGCATCTCTTTTCCTTGATTGCTGTCAGGTCACCGAGTGCAAATTTACACGAGAAGCTGAGATTATATAAATCTCAATCAAGAGGCATTGAGGGCATTTGTGCTGGAGAATACTACAAACCAGGAAATGCTCTCAGCACAGAGGGCTTACTTTATTAGTAGTATTTGTTTTGCTTGGTGTTACACAGGAAGCTAGAAAAGGTTGTGGGCTTAACAACTCCTTACTTTAAGTGGATATTTAAGCTCTACTAAAGGCTCTGATTCAGGTGAATTTCAAACTAGATATTAGGAAAAATTCCTTACTATGGTGGTGGTCAAACACTGGATCAGGTTTCCTAGGAAGGCTGTTGATGCCCCACGGTGCTCAAGAGTTATTTCAGCAATGCCCTTAATAACATGCCTCTTCTCTCACATAACAGTGATAGGACAAGAGTTAGTGGCCTCAAGCTGTGCCAAGGGAGGTTCAGGTTTGATATTAGAAAAGATTTCTTCTCCAAAAGAGTGGTGATACACTGGCACAGTCTGCCAGGGAAGTGATGGAGTCACCGTGTGTGGATGTGTTCAAGAACCATGGAGATGTAGCACCATGGAATGTATTTAGTGGAGACGGTGGTGATGGGCTGATGGTTGAACTAGATGATCCTAGACGTCTTTTCCAGTCTTAATGATTCTATGATTCTATGGTTTAAATTTTTGTTAGTTCTGAAGTGACAAAGCAGCTGATTAATTTTTTAGATTCCTTCCAGTTGACTTATTCTAATTCAAATCCTAAATCTAATTCTAATTCTAGTTTTCTTGCTTAGTCATGCTTTCAAGACAGTACCTGGAGGGGAGGAGGAACAGCATCTCTGAAGGTTATTGGGGATACTCTGCTACAGAATTTAAAAAGCAAAAAGACTGCAAGCCTGATGAAAATTCAGACAGTTTCTAACCCAGCTAAGATGTATGAAAGAGGCCACTAACCTTCTGCATACTTATTATTGGATGCTATTTCTCAAGCAGAACTATGTAGTAATATTTAAGCTCATTGGCACAAAGCCTATCCTTCAGGAGCTGTATGCTAAAAATCATGAGGTAAACTGCTAAATTGTTTCAAGGTCGTGGGTGTTGCCTCTTACCATCCTGTGTCCAGTATGAACATTCAAAAGAGACACTTCATTTTACATCTTAAAGGAAATTAAAGGAAAAAAAAGTCCTTTGTAGACGCACTGAAAATAGGTCCAATTGAAAACTGTTAATGCAGTACCACCAATTCAAACCACCAAGCATCAACAAATTATCACTGCTAACTCTTCTGCAATATATTACTTGGCTAATATTGAACGGGTTCACATCTTCTGAAGAGCTAATTACAGTGTGGTTCTTTTTATACAATTTCTTAATTTCCTTCTTACTGAAACCATTGGATAACATCTAACAGTCCCGTTTCTGCATTTTGAATGTGTTTCTTGGGTTTTGATTTTTATGGTGTACATGAAAATGAACAAATATCTATATGCTTTATCTGACTACTGAACATCTACTTCTTTCCAATGGTTTCTCAATTCCTTTATCTTTCTTTTTAACAGAAAACGCTGGTAATTTTCATGTATTTTTTTTATAATAAGAAAAATATTAAGCTCTCAGTAACACTTCTCAAAATCTGACATAGCTCTGCAAAATTACTGCAGATTTAATCATTATTAATGGCTTCTGATTCCACAGAGAAATATCATGCTTGATCATTTTTCTTTAAGTAAGATCAGTAAATACACTCATTGGGTATTGCATATAAAATAAATTCTATGACATTAATGAAATGTACGTTTTAATTAAGTTAAACCAAAATATATGTGAGAGACCTTCATTTTGACATCAGTTACAGATGAACAATCTTATCAAAGGATATTGAATTCCTCTGACGCTACAGATCAAGGTTCATCCCCAAAAATTAGAGTCTAAAAATGATGTTAGTTGAAAAATCTAAAATGAGAGCTGACGTAACACTTCAAACTTCAATTCAGCTTGAGTAGTAAAGTTGAATTCTCTGATGCTTTACGTAGCAACCTATGACTTGAGATTTCCAGCTTCAAGTCTTTATTTCCTCATGAGTTTCTATTTTGTGATCTTCAATGAATCATTTAATGCCAGTTGCTTTGAGGTGTTGCAGAATATAGAGCCTGCTATTTTGGGGGGAAGACAAGATCTGAAAGACTTGAGACATCACCATTCCACATCTCAATTGCCCCACTGTGAAAAGGAAGAGTTGTTTAGGTAAGGGCCTTTTCTGTTCAGATATTTCAGAGAGCTGATAGGCATCACAATGAAATTCTGCTCTGGTTTTACTGAAGTCCAATAATAAAGCTTCAAATATAATTCTATGAAATATAAACATAAGGGATTTAATATATGGCACAACATCTTAAGGCTTTGATGATTTCCTGAAGTACGACTTTTATATCACCTTGTTTTCTCCCTTTCCATGAAGAATTAACTTAGAGCAGCAAAAAGCATTACTTTTTGACCAGATAGATTCATTTCTCTTCAGCCATGAAAATTAAATGTTTGAGACGGGATTTTACTTGCAACTCTTCACCTGGAAAGATTATCTGTCAGTGTTCAATAGCAATGGTCAACCTTCCCTGTGAGCCACAGCATTCTTTTTCCGACATCTTTCTCTCTTCACTCTCCCATCATCCTTTTCTCTCTCGTGCTTTTGATATCTGTAGCATGTTCTCTCTTTGGCATTTTTACTTCCCCCCCTTCTCCCACCACCCCAAATCTTTCTTTGTCAGCTCTCATCCTGGATAGGGTCACAAGGAACTTTGACCAAAATAGAAGACACAATTTCTGCAGACAAATTAAGCTGGCTAAGACTTTTGCTGATAGCCTAAAGAAAATCCCACGTTAGCACTTTTCAGAATTTTTTAATACAGAATAGAATAAAAATGTGCTGGAGTAGTCTCTCTTGCATACTCAGAATAGCCTCCTCTCTTTCATAACTGCCCTTGTTTGGCTGTCAGCCCCATCCCCAGCCGTGTTCCCTGCCCTTCACTTCCTTGTTGATCTCCTTCTTCTCTTTTCACTGCAAATCCTCTCTGCTACAAGACCATCTCTCCCTTATGGCCTTTCTCAGCCAACATTATGTACAGTGGACTCCCTCTGTTTTTCCCTCCTACTCAGTAAATACACACCATTCTTGTCTTAACAGCCTTCTCCGTCAAGTCTAGTTACCGTGTCAATAAAGGAAGCCATCTCCAAAGCAAATCCTTCCTGGAAACATTCTCTGTAAGGATAATAATTAGAAGCCTGTGATGCAGAGGCAAACCCAGTGAAATTAAAGTAACAAATCTTTGACCAGGTTGCTTTATGAGGAAATATTGCTGTGCTTTCATCATGGGGTAAACAAACCTGGAACAGGTCCTCTCTTCTCAGTAGCCACACCTTGAAATAAAAATAACTATTGTAATAGTAATAATGATAAAACGTTAGGCTGTGTTAGAAGCTGAATCAGTGACATGAAATCACAGCTGGGATTGTAGTATGAATGCCTTTGTCCAAAACACAACAAAGAATATAGGGCAGTAAAAGAATGTGAGATAGAAAGTGACTGCCTCAGCTTATTGTTACATCTTCAATCCTTACCTCTTATCTTGGGACTTCTACAAGCATGACATGCAGCCTCTTGTTCATTGCTGCGGAAAATGCGTAGCTAATAGTGATGACTGCTGAAAACCTATTTAGTAGCTGGGAATTTGCTCTGAAAAACTGTTTAGTAGCTGAGAATTTGCTCTATTAAACAGTGTAATTGTGCTCTTTATAGCAGTTGTCATTTCCACAGAAATAAATAGGAGGCATTACTTTCAGAGCAACCTACATAGTTTCATTTGAAAGAGATTAGGTATTTGCTATTTTGGTAATTGAATTGCTCCCACACACACCCACAAATAGCCTTACAGGAGTATCATAGAAGACATCTCACAGGCAGAACAAATTTGTGGAGGGAATTTGAAAATTTTAATGTAAACAAAATCAACACAGCAATTCTTTAAAACAAGTGCAGCATAGAATGGAAGAACATTTGAATCCCTCCTGTGCTAGAAAGCCCACATACCCAAGGGGACCTATTACAGCCAGGCATTATTCAGTGAATGACTGGAAGATATGCAATTGCAGAAGCCTTTCGCAGAGAAGATAGCTAATTTCTATATACATACTGATAAACATTTTGTAAGTGACATTAAATAGTTATTTTACCATTTTAATTTCCTTTAATAATTCTTACATGTACCAACTTTTCACTACATGTCTCATCATATTTGGTTGTGTCAGTAAGAACTCATCAGTCAAATTGGCTGGGTTTTCTTCATTGCTGAATGGACATAGTGCAACATTTGAGAAGTGCTCAAATTAAAACTAATTGATGGCCCTTAATTGAAATGCACAAAGTCAGTGTACTCATTCATCCATATTTTGCCAGGAAAAAAAATTAACAGAACATTGAATTAATTTATGGCATTTTGTTTACATCTGAGCATAAATGAATGTGAAAAAATGAGTGACACACTTGAGAAACAAGAAAAAAAATCTGTACAGAAAAAATATAACTGGCTGCCAGTAATCTATTAGTGCAATTTCAGAATCAGATGATTTTCTGAAAATAGAGTGACATATTGCCTACTTACTTCTGTTTTGTATAAGCAAATCACAAAAAGAAAAAGAAAAAAATCCGGGATGCTATTTACGATTCTTGTGGTTTTCACAACACTTTAAGTGGCCTGATCATTCTGAAGTGTATTTCAGTGGCTATGCTTAGGATTGTGAAATGTACATGATTTTACACTTTCTTTCCAATGAAAGAAAAAAGGTTTAACCATACGTACACTTTGCGTATCTGTCAGTAGAGCTCTACAGAAATATTTGGCTTTTGGACAGTCTCAGTGATTTGAACTTCTTAGTTAATGATCACATAGACAAAAATGGTTTGAAACTAAAATCATCTTAGCACTTTCTACAGAGAATACAATGAAACATAAAATGTTGAGGGAAAGTCTCTGTTTATAATAGCATGAAATCAAGACTGCTGGCTTTCAGCAAGCCTTATTCCTAGAGGCCATGGAATAAGGCCTCCAGAATTGAGTTCTCTGGTGCAGAAAACAAGCATGGCTAGAAGGTGAAGGTGTTAAGATCTACTAACATGATGAAATGTGCTGAACGGCTAACTGGCAAGAGTGGCAGTGGCAATGGCAATGGCAGCAACAACAGCAACAGAAGTGGCAATGGAACGCAAGCATGAAAGAAACAAAGAAGAAACCATGCATGCATACAGCATTTCAGGGGAAAATCTCCTAAATCTCCTGCTGTTACCTTCCAAATCATGCAATTTCTCGCAACCATAGAAGTCTAACTTTTATGTTCTTTGGTAACATTGATTCTAGAAAAGGAGTGTGAGTTGTTCTTTCCCACCAACTCTCTTGCTCTGGGAGAGTATTTATGGGATGCGCTTGCCAGAGCCAGATACTGCAAATGTTCTTAGCAGATTTTAACAGATAAAACTAAACACTGAAAGGCAAGCTTATTCCTTTGCCTATTGAAAAATACACAAGAAAATAAAAATCTTTTACAGAGCATTTTGGGTTACACACAACCAACATTTGGTAGGGTGTTGCTCTTGTTTAGTTGGTTTGTTTTGGTCAGGGAGAATGGTTTCACTGAGGTGAGTTTTATTGGCTATGCAAACGTAAAGTCAATGGTACTTGAAAATATTTTGTGTCATCTAATTTATGGGGGATTATTCTAACAGCTAGTGGTACTTTCAGAAACATAAAGCTTAAAAATCTGAGCATGAGGTTATGAACTCCCAAAAATGGATAAAACTTCATCATAATATCTGTCATAAATTTATGCAAGTTTGGAAAGGCAAGGATGTCAAAAAATGTAACAATGCAAAATACATTCACATAAATCCTCATCCCAAACACCACTGGGAAAGGTTTTGGGACACTCAGCATGCTTGGCAGCTGCCACAAATGTTGGAGAGATCCATCTGTATTAGAAGCCATCCTGTTGCACCCAGAGCTGACAACTCCGACATAGCAAAAATTCAAACTTTGAGATTTTGATTGGTTGAGCAGAATTTCATTTCATTTTTAGTTTTTGATTTGATTTAACTTCTGAAACATAGGGATACGTCTAATCTGAATTATGTGTCTAAACACTTTACCCAACAAAAGGCTAGGCATCTCTTTAAATGTATTCCTCATCTGTAGTCTTCATCTGTTCCATATGATATACATGTCAGCTTATTATTTTTAAAGACTGATTTTCTTCTTTATATTCTGTGCAACTAAAACTCCATCTCAAACTCTTAACGTAGAATTCAAATATTTCTGCTGTTTTTTCCTCCGAAGTGTTTTGCAGTCTCTGTCATAAAGCAACTGACTCCAAACCACAGAACATCTAATTCAGGTCAATATTAAAAATTAAGAAAGGTATTTTGGACAGGATGGCCAAATAAGAGCTGCATTCAAAGAAATCCCGGGCCTCCTAATTCCTGGACTTTGATAAGGTCTTTGCTCTGGAAAGTTCAAATAAATAAGTAAACGAGGCCAGGGAATTCATTTGAAATATTAATTAAAATGCAAATTAAATCCAGATTGCATGGGCTTTAAAAAGTGCTCTCTGAAGTTTCCATGAATATAAAGCATGTGACGAGCCACTGTTTTAAACAATCTGCATAAACATACATTGTTGAAAAACTGCTTGACTCGAAAATAACCTTACCAACACCGTGAACCACAGATAATGAAAGAAAATCTTTAGTAGTGACAGCTTTCATTACCGACAGCACTGTCTGGCAGAGTTTGCATGAGGGATAGAGTGTGGATGTGCACGGGCAGCCTTGGCCAGCACCACGCGTGCCCATCTGTGGCAGTGGCCAGCTGCCAGCCTGCAAGGTGGCCCACCAGCCTCTGCAAGCTGGTGGTGCACGGCCACCACTGCCAGGGAGCGAGAATGTCACCTCCAAGCACCACATTTGCAACAAGGCCAGCCACACACAGGGTGGGTGCTCTTGATATTGCGTGTTTCATCCAGTCCAGAGAAACTGTAAGCAGAAAATACATAATTCTTCATTTTGTCAGTGTAAGGATGCTCAGTAGTAGGCAGTTGCCCAGTGAGGACATTGTTCTTCCATTCAGTATTTGAAGGGAGTTTAAAAGCAGGAGGGAGAGTGACTATTTAAACGGGCAAATAGTGGTAGGACAAAGGGAATGGTTTTAAACTAAAAGAGAGGAGATTTATGTTAGATGCTAGTAAGCAATTCCTTACATAGAGGAAGGTGAGGCAGAGGCAGAGACTGCCCAGAGAGCTGTGGGTGCCCCATCCCTGGAGGTGTCCAAGGCCAGGTGGGATGGGATTCTGGGCAGCCTGACCTGGTGGGTGGCAGCCAGCCCACAGCAGGGGGTTGGAGCTGGATGATCTTTAAGGTCCTTTCCAACCCAAGACATTGTATGATTCTATGATTCCATGGTTCTGTGAGTTAGTCTGCTTAAAATGCATCCCAGTATTAACAAATTTCTCTTTCTGCTCAGACTCATTTTGCACCACTGTTAAGTGCTGCAAACTTCTGTAAGTGAGAAAAAAGGCAAATGGAATGCAGGCATCACCTCAAACAGAAATTAACCCAGGCATCTTTAAATCCCCTCTCCTAATACAATCTTAATACAAAATGAAGCTGTCAACAGATTACATTCTCTCTGTTTAATTTGCTGCTAAGCTCTCTCAATTCCCAGAAGCAAACCTGTGTCACTGGGAAAAGGTCCATCTTAGTTCTGACCAACAGAGTTATCAGAGTTTGACTGGGCAATTGTTTCTGACACTCTGCCAAGAAGTATAACTCTGGGAACAGGCTGTGGGATGACCATGGCTCTGCCAAAATGGCTCCAGCCAAGTCACGCCATTGAGTAATGCAATCTCAAAGCACCTTGTGAGGAAGATAAGTGACATTCAAGATACATTATGAAGACAGAAACTGAAGTACTTCACCAGAGAATTGAGAAGACCAGATTGTCTGGAAGGAAGTTTGCACAGCAAGAGCATCGTGAAAGAGTCCATGAGGGAAAGGCAGATTCTGCCTTAAGAGTATCATTGAAGCCATAGTAAATAATGCATGGGGCCACATGCTGAATGGCAAAGCTAACAAGAAATATCAAACATCTGCACACTGTCTGAGCCTCATCCATCCTGCTTGCCAATCAGGCAGGTGCTCAGAGAACTTAGAGATTATGACTATGTACAAGAAGAGCCTATCGAAACATGAGAACACAAAGCAACTGAGTTAAAGTCACAAGGCTGCTGTGTTCTGTCACTCCCTGGCTTCTAAATGTAGGATTTAGCAATGGAGAAAGAAATTAATGCAAGTTTGAGGTGTGACAATTCATATATTAAGTTTATACTGTCCTGCTGGTGAAGTATATGGGAATACAACTATAATACAACATGTACCTAAAAAAGTCCATCTCCCTGCATTTAGCCTGCTAGTCAGCTGAAACAGCCTATGTGCTTGGCCATATCTTCATGGCACTGACAAGTATGAGGGATTCCCAGACTCTCAGTGTGTGATTCAGGGCATCTTCATGGTGAAGGAAAGCACAGTGGAAAAAGAACTACCAGATGCCTGAAAACGCAGCTGAGCTGTAAGTTGCACCAAAGCTAATTAATGCTGTGAAAAGGCCTGGCTCAGTGGGTGACGCTGTTCAGATATGATGCTTCTGCCTTTAATTTCTAAGCAGACTTGTTTAAAACAAAGTCGTGTATCTTCACACAGAAGTGCTCTTTGTTTTCAGAGCTATCCGCCTTTAAAAGTATTTTTGTCACTTAATTGAAAATAAAATTTCCCCTGAGTGCTGGAGTCTGCTCTTAATGCATGTGCGTAGCTCTAATTAATGTTAATTATTTGGATTCACCAGGGGGAGAAGTATATTGCTTCAGGTGCCTACTTGGAATATGCTACTTTAGCCCTTCATGCAACTCCAAGTGGTGCACTCAATAGTAAGAGTTGCAGCTGCCTCAAAGCCTAGTGTCTATTGCATGGGCATAATCCAAGCCAGGTGTAGGACAGGATGTTCCACACCACAAATAGCACAGACAGCCTGCCTGCACTGTGCACTCTGATTCATAGAGATGGCAAAACACTGCAGCACAGAGATCACAGCTACTTCATTTTCCCTTCTGCACATCTGCGCAGGGGAATCGTTTTACTGGATGCCTAAGTGGTATTAAGCCAAATGGGGAGCCTCAGTGTGTGTGTGTGTGTGTGTGTCAGCACAAATAATAAACAAGCAGTGCCCTGCCCGGGACCGCGTGAGTAGTCAGAGCTGGATCCAGGAACAAACCCCATATCTTGGGAGAGGTAACTCCGGGTTTATCTACTGAGCTACACTACATTTTGTGGTAGGGCTGAAATCTCCGAGGAAGTCTCTTCCAGAACACTGCTGAAGTAATAAAGCTGGACAGATTTATCCTAGTTGAGGAATTGAGTCCATACTCTTTCATTATAAATAAACAGCAAAACTTGGACACTGTCCATGTTCTTCCCCACACATGCAGGTTCATCCAAATTCATCAACATCACCAGCATCTTTCTAGATGGTTACCCTTTAACTAGGGCTTTATTGGCTAACTGTGACTCAATTTGCTGCAGCTGTGTGACCCCAATTTGCTTTTGGAGCAGAGCAAGCTGCAGGAGGTAGTGCCAAGCGGGAGCCCACCTGCCAGGCAGCCAATGCAGCCAGAAAGGGCTGCTCTGAATGAGCAAAACCTGGCAGGTGGCAAAGATGCGCTGTTTATTTTTCCTAATGACAAAATTAGCACATTGATAATAATCAAACAGAGCTGTGTGCAATGGGGGCTTATTTAATTAACAAATGTCCTTTTGCAGGTATAAGCAGGACGTAGGCACTGTGCTCATTCACACAAGCTGTTGCTCAGGTCTCTGGAAAGCTCAGATGCAAACTGCCTTCAGCTTCCTTTGTCAGGTTTGCTCTGGGAAGGAGGCTGTTTGCACCCACTTTTTTAATTACATATTCTCTTTCTGTAGAATGTTATATTCTCACTCACATCCAAGAACATAGATAGCATCTAATAGGTGCAGTGGAAAATACTTCTTTCTAATTTTTGCCCACAAACAATAGTGCTGGGAATGACCCCTTTTGCTTGTTCATATTACAGAGAGTCTTCTTATCTCTCAGCTACCTAATGGGATTTGGTTTTTTTGTTTGTTTGTTTTTCATCAACAGAGGTTTCCTTTTTCAGTATTAAATAGACAGAAACATTCTACTGCTTGGTTACCTTTATGTAATGCAGTAGTTTGATTGGTATGCCTATGCTTTTTGTTAGACCTAGCTCTAGGGATCCTACAGACAGCGGAAGCTGATGGACTCCTTCAAGCATGCGTACAGTTAGGATGGGTCTTTCTTTCAGCCCAGTCTGGTAGGTAAGTATCCATATTGTTCTGACTGACCAAGCAATCTTATCACAAGCTAAATTTAACTGCATTACAGTCATCCAAAACTTTCCATTCAGTGAGAGTCAAGTCTTGGAAACCTTTATTAGATTTCTGCGACATTACTCCTTCCGTACTTGCAAAATTGTTCCTTCTGTTTAGTGAGTTTTCTACGGTTTCAGAGAGGAGAGCCCCGGACCAAAGCAGCTTTTCTGAAAGAGGTTAGAATCATTAAGGTTGGAGAGACCGCAATGATCATCTAGTTCAACTATCAACTATCCTCACCATGCCCACTAACAGTGACTCTCGGTGCCACATTAGCAGGATTCTTAGAATCACAGAACCATTGGAAAGACCACCACGATCACTTAGTCCAGCCATTAGCCCATGCCTGTGACTGCTCATCAGTGTGACATCTAACTACAACAGCATACTTCGTACAGAAAATCTATCAATACACAGTGTGCAATATCAGTAGTGGGGATATATTTTATTGTGGTTTTATGGTATGTCACTGAAGGAGTCGGTGCAGTCGCTTGGATTTGTATCAGGCCATCCATGTCTTACTTGTAAGAAGGAAGTTGGTCAGCAAACTGTGATGTTGGTACAATAAATATTGAAGAAATAGAGCCATTCTCTGTTGCCCTTGGATGTGAACGAAAGGTTGTTTGTTGAGGCTGGGAAGAGCTATTCTTCTTTCGTGTAGTGCTCCAAAAAGGATCTGCAATGGGTAGTATTTGTTGTCAGTGTAGGGCAAAGGAATAGAGAAGGAAAAGGAATACTAGAGATCCAGAACTATGCATTTATCCGATTCTATAGTTCCAGATGTTGTGGAAGGGGTACTGTATATAAGCTTGAAATTACACATGTAGGCTCACATTTGTATAACTTTTAATGCAAAGAACTGAAAATAGTAAATGTTCTGACAGATGGATATCATGGGCTTTGTTTAAGGCATAATCTCTATTGCTTTCCAGTTTATGAAGCAAAAAGAGCTGTTGAAATTGACTGAAAGCCACAGCCAGAGCCTTTAATCAATCTCCAAAGCTGTTTATTTTGAGTATAGTATAAAGCAATAGAGATTAATGTTGGTTTCTATAAATCACAGCAAAAAGCATCTTCTCTTTCATTGCCAGAGGTGTAAATATCTTCCTTCTCTTTTCTCAAGTTTTGCTGTAACAATCTGGCTGCAGAGATCCTTCAGGGTAGAACACAAGCACAGTGCCATTTGCTTTTAACACAAGTAAATTAAAAATAACTTGAATATTTATTTTCAGAACTTGAAACTGCTGAAGGTTTTAGCCACCTTACTCTTACTGAGTTGCTCTCAATCCATCAGCTGAAAAAATAATCCAACAAAGTGTACCAGGGTGGAAGGACCATGCACTCCACAGGTAGCCATGTCTCCAGTGCACTTCCCATGGGCTTCAGTCAGTGCATCCAACATACACACTGCCACTTCCTTTCCTTGCAACGGGGAGTGGTAGAAAGGGAAGCAAATATGTCTGTGAGTGATGAATGATACAAAATCCCGGGGTGAAGAAGGTCTCTATTCATAAGGCTTCAATCCCATTTTACGTTTGTGCATTATACTATAAGAGATGGATATAAAGCAGAGAAAACAGAAAGCTGTGAGACAGCTCACGTTGAAAACGTAAGAAGCCAAAAGGGAAATACTAAGCAAAGTGGAAAATTGCTGTGTAGAAGTGTCAAAATAGCTTCCCCATGTTTTGTCCTCTCTCATCAGTCCTGCTCTCTCATCATTAGCCGTTGATCAAACATCACTGCAATGCCTCACAAGAAAACTTTTGACAGCTGCACTTGGCCTTGGTACTTAAATTGTCTAGGGTGCTTAAGGGGAAATGACATGAATGCACAGCAGTGGTCACAGTCTTCATTCTCAAGAGATACTTGAGAAAGACCAAAGTAAAAGATAACATGGTTTAGTCTGACATAGTTTAGAAGGCATGGTGGCAATGGCTTGATGGTTGGGCTGGACGATCTTAGCAGTCTTTTTCAACACTAATGATTCTCTGATTTTATATGTTCATGCATCTAAAATGCAGAGATAGGTGCCAGTCAAAATACTGCACTGTAACAGACAGAAGGATGAGCCTCTAGAGAGTTTCATATCCAAGATCTCCCTGTAGCAGCCTGAATTCTGCATGGCAGATTGAAGCAGCACACAGATTTTGAGACCTCAGCAAAAGGTTTGGAAAAACATCATCACGCTAAAAGACATCTCACAAGATGCTTATAGAACAAAATCAGCAAACTTACTTAGCTAAATATAAAGTTGTATGTAGACTGAAAGTAAGAAATACACATTTGAATATTAATGTCATTTTCTGAGTTCAACAACAGAACAGTGATGTAAGATTCCATTATTTTATTTGGAGGAGGTTCTTATAAATGCCTCACTGATTTAAATGATTTTTTTCTAATTCATGTTAAATAGTTGAGATATTTGAAAGTAATTCTCCTTGGAATTCAACATGGAGGGAAATATTGTATGGATTAAAATCCAGTTTCAAGGAACCTTAAAGCCAAGGCACAATGCTTTAATGGATCCTAAACTAAACTGTAAACTCTACAGTGTTAGAATATTCAGGCGAGGCTAAAAGATTTTTGCTTTCTGAGTTGGGATTAAAACTTTCAAGGAAAGAATATTTTCATTCCAAAAGCATTTCATAAATGCTAAGCTTCTAGCTCTGTTTTAGTTAATTAAACTTAAGGAACATGGAAGTGGATAAAAGTTCATTAAATAGGTACAGGCTGACAGTGAATTAGAATACTAATTGAGCTTTTATGTGCAACAAAAGACATACAAATGGAAATGCAGTGTTATTCTAGTGAATGCCTCACATAAAAGGCCCCAGTGGAGCAGAGAATGCATGAAGGAAATTGGATTGTAAAATCTCCGAGATAAAGATCAGTTCTATGAAACACGATGCCCCATTGCTTGCTTTTCTATTTTGAGAAGATTCTTTTAATAATGCTAACAAATGATGCAGTGACTGCTGTAGGTGCATTTGAAAGGTTCCCAGTAAGAGTCAGAAATGAGGCAGTTATATTCGGGACTTAGGAAATCGAGGGGGATGTGATGGGATCTTCACTTACTTAATAATATGGTTGAGTATCACCAACTTAAGTAGCATGAAAACCTTAGTTTCCAAAGAGCCACATATTCCAATGCTGTTAAGCTTTTTCAGTATGGTGGTTATTTTATTTGTAAAACCTTTCCCCAGTTCAATTTGTTGCATAAGTTTGAAATATATATGATCTATTGTGTTTCAGTAGAGAAGCTGAAATGTATGAAGGGTTATTTCTGAAGGCTGTTGTGCACAGTTGAACCATGCATTTCTCCCTGGATCTCACCATGGTACATACGTACAACTTTGTGTCTCCAAGCCAGCTCCTGAGCTATGTCTTGGGATCACAGCTGTGGTCTGGATTTCTGACTTTGCACTAACATCATCACAGAAATTTCCCAGTGATGCTAATGGGTTTTTTTGAAAGGCTAGGAAAATGGTATGTGTACATCTCCTACACCATTTGGAAACTGAACTATCTAGGAGTATAAACAGCCAGTAAAGAAAATTACAAGGGGAAATGGCAAGAATCTATATAAAGAAAGTCTGGATTTCAGGGCATCTTTGTCTACCTGAAGCAAACATTCACTGTAGAGCCAATAATCACTTTAAAATATACTTAATTTTAAGTAAGTATTGAGCTAGAGCTGCTCGTATATTAACCTCCATACTGAATTCTTCAGATATTGCTATGTGGTCATACCAGATGTAATTGGAACTGCTCCCAGAGTTCACAAGAAGATATTGAATCTGGACTTATGGCCTCTGTGTCCAGACAGCACAGTCTCTACGCATGTAAATTACCATTAAAAAGTCCATCGATCTATTTGAATTCTTCAGCTTTTTTACAAGGTAATTTTGGCTATACAGAGCCATCTCCAGACAGCCTAATTCCATCTATGTCCCTGTGTCTTCAGTAGTGTCTAGCCAGAGGAACCATTAGACACAGGGACGCTGGTGGGATTTCACTGGGAAATGTTTATGAATGTGAGGACTGTAATGCCCTGGTGTGAATTTCCCAAGGAGGGCAGAGAATGCTCATTACTGAAGGTTTTAGAGATGTCTGGTAGGGACATGATGAATACAGGTCCTGTTTTGGGGAAGGAGAGGAACCAGATGACCCCTGAGATCCCTTCCAGCCACATAAACTTATCATTACATGGTCATGGTGTTTTCTGCCTGCTTTGCTTTAGGGTACCTCACAAAGCAGACAAAATTAAATTCAGCTGTAAACATGAGTCCTGTCAAGTCTAATTTAAACTATGTGTAGATTTGGGGTTCCTGTTATAAAAAGATAATGGGCCTAAAAATATCAAGTCTAATTATTTAGTTGGCTCACAGATTACTCTTAGAAATTTACATTACGAAATTCAACTGCTGTTTATGCAAAGATCCAAAAAAGAAAAAGTGATTATTTTGGAAAGGATATTTGAACCATGCAACAACACATTAGAAATGTAGGGCAGAAATGCCATGATCCTAGAGAGTGCAAGATGCACCAGGTCATTTCCCATATGTGAACTGAAGATCTGATCCAGGTCTTGCATTGGTCCATGAACCTCCAACAGAAATCTGACAGAAATGCCTTCAACCCGTGCTAGTCACAGAATCACAGAATGGCTAGGATTGGAAGGGACATCAAGGATCATGAATCTCCAACCCCCCTGCCAAACGCATGGGCCACCAACCTCCACATTTAATACTAGACCAGGCTGCCCAGGACCCCATCCAGTCTGGCCTTGAATACCTCTAGGGATGGGGCATCCACAGCCTCTCTGGGCAGCCTGTTCCAGCACCTCACCATTCTCATAGTAAAGAACTTCCCCCGGACATAAACCTAAACCTCCCCTCCTCCCCCAACTTAAAACCATTTCCCCTTGTCCTGCTGTTATCTAGACTTTCAAAGAGTTGATTCCCCTCCTGTTTGTAGGCTCCCTTTAGGTACTGAAAGTCTGCAATGAAGTCACCCCATAGTCTTCTTTTCTCCAGGCTGAACAAGCCCAGCTCCCTCAGTCTGTCTTCGTAAGGGAGGTGCTCCAGTCCCCTGATCATCTTTGTCTCAGAGTCTCACAGATGATGAGCTAAGAAGAAATCCAAAATCAAACACAGAATTTTGCAGGTCACAATAATGCATAATGTTTATCTCAATAGATAAACTCATGTGCTTGTTTATTGGCTTGTCCTCCCCAGTAATTTCAGCACAATGCAGTGTCTTGATTTCTCCATCTGTAGGGAGTAGCACTCCCCTCAGTGAAATTAATTAATAATAATCTACACAAAGAAACCAGAGAAGTAAGGAAAATATACACCTGTACATTCTGACACTGTTAATTACCCCTGTTTGGTAAAAGCCAACTACAGGCATAGCCTTAGGTAAGCTGTGAAGGTTATTAGAACTCTTGTTCTGTTCTTCCTGTTCTATTGATGGTTTGCCATCTGTTGCCCTGATAGCAATGCTAAAGGGAGTATTCACACTGTTAAAATGCCCCCTGGTAGAGCTGCTCTCTCCATGTGTTTTTCCAGCATTGCTCTTTCCTCCTGTGTCCTCTCTATTGCACTATCTCTAAGCTAAGGTTCTTCCATTTGCCTTGATAATCCTGATGTCTTTTTAATTACATTTGTTTTCACCTCACCAGCAGTCCTGTAACCTCTGGCTGTGATCTTATCAGCTCCCTGGGGAAAGCATTTCTGTAACTGCCTTTTGAAGGAGTTTCTCCCTGCTCTCTTCGAAGGAGGCAGTGACTGCTAGAAGCAGGACACAGGATTAGGCGGACCATGTCTTTTATCCAGCAGGCATTTTCTCTCAGTCCAACTGAAGGTGGCTTTGAGCAGTAATTAAGTGTGGCACCGCTAGAGATAAACCAAGTTGTTGCAAGAAGGCATATCGATATGGAATAGTTTTCTTTCTGAATCAGCAATGCCCAAGCAAGTTCACATTGACTTGCTGCTTCAAAAGCTACACAAGAGGAACAGAAAGGCTCTCATATGTCTGCCAACAACACGCTACTTTAATTTATTGCAGTGCCTAAGACAAGGCTTTGCAGCATGTTTGGGGTTTAAAGTCCAAAATACAGTATGTTGCTGCACAGCATGATGCTGTCTTTATTGCTACCACCCTTTCTCCCCAGGCTACATGCTGTTTTTCCCAAATACATTTTAATGGAAAACTTTTCATTGCCTTAGATCATTTAAGGACTCTTTCTTTTCTCTAAAGGATAAATCTAGGGCTCTGAAGTTGAAAATGTCTGACTATTACCAAGTCTCTCACATAACATCTGCAGAGTCATTCCCCTTTGTATTTGCAGTGTGTTTTCACGCAGCTCCATCCTATCCCAAGTGCCTGCAGTCAGTATAACTCTGGTCACCCAGGGCTCAGCTCAACTTTTGCATGCCCCTTTGTTCAGCTTCTCCCAAGGGTTTCGAGCACCTAAATGTGGAGTATCAGTGCCTAAAGCAGAACTCTAAGAAAGAAGAAGACATACTGTTTAGCAGCGTCAAACTAAAAGAGGAGAGATATAGATTGAATATAAGGAAGAAGTTTTCTACAGTAAGGGTGGTAAGGCACTAATACAGGTTGCCCAGAGAAGTGGTGGATGCCTCAGAGTAGGGAAATGATTACATCAGGGCCCAAACTGACGATTGGGCACCTTGTGAAGGGGTGGCTGGCCCAGGAAGCACAGGTGCAAACAATTTACCTTTGCTTCCCTGGGCTTTTCTAAGGGCTAGCCTCCAAAGGGAGAACATCTCTTGAGTGAAGGCTGCTCTCTGAGAAGGAGTGTTTTATAGCTAGAAGATCTTCATCATCTTTTGGGTGAGTCTTTTCTCTATGTGATTATTTATATTCTCAATGACACTTTGCCTGGTATCTCAAAAAAATATATCAGAAACTGTTTTGCTGCTTGTAAGGGCAAACATCTATTCCTGGAGATATCCAAAGTTAGGCTGGACGAGGCTCTGAGCATCTGATGGAGCTGTAGGTGTCTTTGTTCATTGCAGGGACATTTAAACCAGGAGACCTTTGGAAGTCCCTTCTAGCTCAAACAATTCTGTGAGTGGGATCCGTATAAGTATAGCATTTTTGTGCAAATAGAATAGCACACAAGGAATGGATGAACTAAATTATTAGAATGTATAGCTATCAGTCCATGAGTTTTTGCAAATAAACAACATCTCTTCAATAGAAGCAAGTTATTAAGGATTGTAACTAGGCACAAGCTAAAAGCAAGTAGAATGATCTTTTGTTTTTTGCTGGACTGAAAGCAAGACAAAAATGAGGAAGAAAAGCTAGCACTTGATGAGTAATTTTTTATGAAAATTGATTATAGAGAACAAAAGGCTTGACACAAGTAATTAGCTCACATTTCATACAGATTAGAAAAGTGATGGATTGTTTCTCTTTGTTAACACATCCTTTTCCCTGAGTTCCCAGTGAAGATTTGAAAACAACTGGTCTTTGGTTGTACCGTGGGACGGGCTCTGCTTGGGGTTGCTGCCCACAACACAGTGTTTTGGAGGTGCTGGGGCTTCCTGAATTGCTGCTGACAGCAATGCCTAGGTTCACTTCTACAAGGCCAGAAAAGCTTCTATGTCAATGTAATTCTTTAGGATTTTTTGTCACATGGGAGAAGTGCAAGTGCTGAAGTGAGCTAAACTAATCCCTCATCCCACCCTTTTGCCCTTCTTTTGACTATGTGATAATACTATCTCTACTGAGAATTCTGGGGAGAAGTCAAGTAACTAATGAATGCACTGGGCTGCTCCTTCAGAGAACTGTGCATTCAAGCTGGGAGTTATAGTAATTAACTTCTCTGGCAGCCCATCATTTAATTTACCTGCTACTGACCCTTTTTGTGCAGCCAGAGGATAATCCAATCCACAACAGCTCTGCTATATCTCGTGTGCAAGAGATCATTGTCCTATTCCCAATTTATCCAATGTAATCACTCCATTGCCTGCTTATAAGAGCTCTATGCCATCAAGAAGCTTTGGAATAATGTAGAGACATTAGAGATTAGAATTTATCGGTCCTGAAGTTCATAAATTTAATGAAAATCATGATTCTCCAAAGGAACTTAAGCCTCATTTGTTCTGTCACTGGCAGTATCAAGATTTGGTTTATGATTCATTAACCCATTGACTGCTGCTACTTCCATATTAAGTTATTCAAGAAAAAGAAAAATGCCCTGTGTGCATTTACATATGGTGCCCTCTCTTATCATCTTATGTATAGGAGACAGCATGCTGATTGTAAGTCACTAGTTGTAAAGGGAAATAGAATTTAGTTTCCTACAATTTTTCAGACTGCACATCAGGTGTTCAATTGAAGTTATCTGACAGGCACCAGGGTGGTCAGTTCCCAAAATCTTATTGACTTGAGGGGGATGTGGCCTGAGACCTTTCGTGAGCACAGCAGAGAAACTCACAGAGAGGCACTTCCATCCGAGAACGGTGATAATGGAAGTGATTATTTTTTTCAGCATTATTCCTAGGTAATAGCTATATATATATATATATATATATATATATATATATATATATAAGCATATATATAAAAAATGGTAATCCCTACATACCAAAAAATAATTTCTCCAGCTCTGCATGATCACTGTTTATTGTTTTACTTTTGCTGCGGAATGGCCTGCACTGCAACTGGGTTGACCTGAGCTGTAGTCTCAGACCCACTGAATCACATCATTCTTGACTCAGGCCCAGTTGTATTGTTACTCTCTGCACTGGTTTCACAGTATATAAGCAGGATTTCTTTTAAAAACACTTGAAAATTTCATTATGGAAAATCTTGTCTAACAGCGAGGGGTTGGTCTTATTGTTGTTATTTGTTTCTGCTACCTCATGCACAGAAGGATAATCTGATTTAGCTTATTGCCACCAATTCAGCACCTCCAACAAGCAGATTTTGTACTGGTACCCCACTGCTGTATACATCCTTAATTCTGGGATGAACCCTTCCAGCTAAAAAAGACAGGTTTTGCAGCTAAGCAGTGCTGGTACCAGAGAGCACACAATTAAGCTATAGGAACCTACAGGGAAATCAAGATACCCACATTCAAGTCTTCAGTATGCTTAATGATGTGTTCCCAAGATAACTCTTGTGTGTTTCTGTTCCACTACGCACCTAATTAGAAGACTGCACATCACAAAACAAATCTTTTCCCTTCTGAGTGCATGCTATTCTTCCAGCTGATAAAACCTTATGATGAAATCTGTGTTCTTCTGCTATATTGAGAAGTAGAAATTCATCAGCAATAGAAGAAGGAAAAAAACTATACAGAAAGGAAGTGCTGGGAAGAATTTTCAAAAAAATCTGATACTTCTTCCAGAAGTGCTATAATGGATACTGTACAGAGAGGGAGGGAGGATGTTTTAAGAAAAAGAGACTCCATACCAGCAAGGTAATCATGTGATGGTTGTTCCAGTTTGATCACAAGAGTCAGTGGAATTCTACTTGCTGATTTCAAGAAGCTTTAGTGCAGACCTTTAGTCTCCACTTACCCCTTCTCAGCCCACATGGCATTTTTTCTCAGCACTGATGTAAATGTTGCAATGCAAAGCTCATCTTTGTCCTTCCTTCATCCTGCACTTTATTTTGCCACCCAACAACACTCTTCAGTCTTGTGTCATGAAAAGTATCTGCTTTTAGACTGCATTACCAGAGCACTACCTACAGTCCTGGGAAGAAAACAGATTACCAGGGGAACATCACAGCCAGAGTTGCCTGGGTTTTAATAACTCAGCCTGCAAACCTATTGCCAACTGTGACAGTGCTACTGCTGCAAACCCCTGGACACATGCAATGTGTGGCTTAGGCATGACTTCAGGCAGCAGCAGCAAGAGGCTTTTCTGCATCAAACAATGTAAAATGCATCTGTCATTTGCAGCTCAAACAGAGCTGGAAGAGCATGAAAGAGGGTAAGCTCTCTCTTCCTCAGGAAAGTATGATAAGGGAAGCTGCAGCCATGTGACAAGGGATGTGACAAATGGCCTCTTTCATTATCTTTCTACTATTCTCCATTAGGCAGCCTCTCAAAGGACAGAGCTTTCAGATTAAAACCACAAGTGGAAAATAAGAAAACAGAAAGATGAAAATGGATGAAAATCTAAAAATTTAAAAAAAAAGAAAAAGTACTTTGAATAACGGTAAATACAGAAACTCCTTTCTGAGTAGATTTTGTCTGAATTATCAGACATTGATGCTTCTGGGAGGGCCACTCACTGTACTGGGTCACTTAAGAACAACTACAGTACCCCTGGAATTTAGCTTTCACTTCAGAAATTGACCCCAAAAAATTCTTCTGTTGGGGCAGAATATATGGTTGACTTCACTTTTTCTCTCTTTCTTGCCTTTTCTCTGTCTCCAAATGCTTATATGGCTGATAGCCCTCAGCAGTTTCCTCTAAAATTCTGCCTATAGCAAAGTTAAAATGCAGGCATAAAGCCCCAGGCTTTTTACACTCTTAAGGTTTTCAGCTTAAGTGTTCTGTTTCTAAATTGATGTGTCCTAGAAGCAGGAGTGGAAACAGTGAACGATTTCAGTTCCTTTATATGTAAACTAATCACGTGCTTCTGCCTGCACCTTTCCTAGAAAATATGATCTGCCCAATGTCTTGTTAACGTGGACTGGCTAATCTATGCAGATCATGGAATGGCTTAGGTTGCGGGACTCCTAAAGCCCACCCAGTTCCAACCCCTGCCATGGGCTGGCTGCTACCCACCAGCTCAGGTGCCCAGGGCCCCATCCAACCTAACTTTAAGCCCCTCCAGGGATGGGACACCACAGCTCTCGGGGCAGCAGTGCCAGGGCCTCACTGCCCTCTGAGTGAAGAATTTCTGTCTAACATCTAACCTAAATCTGTCCCCTCCTTTAATTAAATGCCATTCCCCCTTTCCCTATCAGATGGTATGCCTTCAGTCCCTTTGTACCATGTTTACCAGTAAAAATGTTTATGCACTCATTTTTCAGGTCCATGCAGGGACACAAGCAGGGATGGCCAGTAAGGGCTTGTTCCCAAATGCCAGAGAATCCCCAGAGAAAATCGCAAAGCCCAGATCCTGCAAGGCACTAAAAAAGATAGCAGCATTAGAAAAGGGTGTCACCAGCATCTGTTTGTATCTCCTTATAGTATCCTTCCAAGGCTGTCACAGAGAGCACTAAATTGCAGCACGCTGCCTGCCAAAGGTCATGAGGGCTGAATGGCAACATAGTATGAGTTAAAAGGGAAAAATGAAAATAAAACACAGCTGAATTTCAACAGGAGATGTGCAATGGAGTAGAGAGAACTTACATTGGGAGAAAAGCCAAGTCTTAAAAATTACTCAGCATGCCTAGCCCCATTATTTTCTACACTAGTAAAAACTGAGAACTGCTGGCAGCTTTGTGTTTTTGGTGGTTTTTTGTTTGTTTGCTTTTTTAGCAGACATGCAGCAAATGTTGCACATCTATAAGAAACAGTTTAAGGATAATGTAATCATCCTGCCATTGTGAATTACCGCAGATCCTTTTGACCCAAAGGTCACTGTAGTGCCTCAAACACAGATAACTTGTGTTATTCCACAGCTGAAAAATAACATATAGGTGTGAGTGTGTGTGTGTATGTGTTATATAATGTAATATATAAATGTTATATATATAGTATATTATATATATATATAAAATAACTGCTTAGTTATTGTTAAAGTAAACTACAGTGATCTAATCAGGCTTCACTGGCTCAGCATAAGCAGCATGACTTCATAATAGCACACTAAATCATTGCTACTAAAGCTTTGAATAACAGTTTATGGGAGTCCACAAGAAATTCCTGTGACCATTTAAAATGAGTGTAGATCTCTGTGGTGCACACCATTCTTTCTGCAAGAAAAACTTTTAATTTATAAAAGTTGCTCATTGTTCAATATCCATTGTGTTTTCTTCATTAACTCCAAGGTTTTCCTCATTTCATTTTTCCACCAAAGGGGAAAAATATATTGAGCTGTCAGTGATGTTATCTATAAAGGTTTCTACAGGTTTCACATATTGAATCTAAGCTTCACAAATAGTCAAGTAATGGGAAAGGCGTTTGTAATAAAACACAGGTAAAAATAAGCTTGCAAAAATCAAAGGGAACAGAAAAGTCTAAATTGTTCATGTAATCAGTTATATTCCCCTGAGTTGTTGATCATCATCTCCTCTTTGATTTATTTTTTTCCTAGAACTTTATGGAGTTGATAAATCAGTATTTGAAACCAACTGCAGAAAAACAGCATATCAGTTGCTTCACAGATATTTTGACTGGTTCTCTCTTGAGAGAAAGATCAAGCATGCATGTGTGTGTTTAGCATGCTCTTTGATCAAGATTTGAACATGATATGGAACTTTGGGGGAAACTGAAGGGGGAATGGGACAACACTAATTCTTCAAGGTCAGACACAGTGTGAAGTTTGTAGGAAGCATTCTGGGCTTGGTCATTTCACCTGATGCTGAGGTCTTTGATGGCAGCCAATATGCAATGTGTAGGAATGAGGTATGGCTACAGGTAGGCTAGCGACAGAAAGAGAATGGAATCATGTCAATGAAAACAGCAATGGAACAAATTTCAGATAGTAGAGCTCGGATGCTATGGGGAAACACCACAGGAGACTGAAAAAATCTCAAAAGACTTGAAAGTGTACCTTTATGGAGGCACTGTCAAAAACAATTGAGAAAATAAAGAAAGTTAAGATGACCAAAAGTCCTGAAATGTGGTCAAAAAGACGCTTGAGGCTTTGGGAATAGCCATTTCAACACAGTTAAAAGAGAAAGATGGAATTTACAAAAATAAACCACTTAGATGGTAATAACAGAGGCAGAGATCAGGCAGCCCCAGGAGTTGGAGGCAGTTTACTGGTGAGATTGATGATGGGCTTTGAAGAGAAAAGCCATTGAGTAAAATAATTCCTATAGCGTGATGATAAAGTGTCACAAAAGGGATTGTGAATACTCAGTTGAAAGGCTGAACATGGTGGAAACGAAATAAAAAATGACTGACATGCACATGACTTTTGAGCACATAACACTTCTAATAACTGAACAGCAAATGCTGTGATAACAAGATGTTAATTTTTGCTTCACCCTACCTGCAGCCTTTTCTGCTCTTTAATTTTCTTTCCTTTCTTTTAAACTTCAGTCTCTCTCCAACAGTTCAGCTCTAGATGCTGCGTACTTTTGTTTGCTTGCTTGTTTGTCCAGTGAATAATCATCCAAAACCTCTAGAGCATATCTCATTCTAATTTAATGTGAAATGTTAAAAGCTGCTTACTGGCAAATTAGCTCTTGCCAAATTATGTGCACACCAGATCCTACAAGTCAAATAAAATTAAACTGGAGTTTGGTTTCCACTTTGGTCCAGACAGCTTAGAAAATGGCCCTGGGGCACACAGTCAACTGGCTGTCTGGCTTAATAGCTAGAGCAGGTACTGTAATTATGCCAGTCATTTCCTCTTAACCACTTGTTGGTGCAAAATGTGCATTTCAAAGATGTTTATCTGCTTTTTCAGGGACAAAGCACTCCATGAAATTCTCCTCCTGGCCCTGACAGAGCTGCAAGTTATGCCTTATCCTTACATATCATTACTTTTTTGGGGCTGTACTTAAGGAGAAAGAAGAAAGAACTGCTTCAGCACTGACACAATCCAACCTCTGCTGAAATCCAAGGCCATTTTGCCATCGATCTCTATTCAATCCATACAGATTATATGCAGAGAGAAAAGTAATGAGCCAAGGTAGAAGGTAGAACAGGGAGTTTCCTCAGACAGAAAATCAGCTCACTTGTTTATCACCATTCATTCCAGCCCTCCCCAGTGACTGGGAAGGGAAACACCCCAAAGAAAAATGAAAACTAAAACACTGAGACATGTTATCATTAGTGGCACTGATCAGTCCACAAACTTGAGATTTGACCACTGACATCACTATGCAAATGTGAGCATTTATTAAACTGATATGACTCTCATAGAGCTTGTTGGAAGTTTTTGGCTCTGACAGACTTTGGATCACATCCATACAATATGTTACTAGCAGCATGTGTGCTTTTTTTTTTTTTTTTTTAGTTTTTTTTTTTTTTTTAGTTTTTTAGTTTATACTTTTTTTTTTTGTGGCACCAACAAGTGCTTCTGATCAGCCAAGGTGATTTCACAAGGATGGAGCAAATCCATATAGCATGTCTTTTTGAAGTATCAGTGCGTCACCCGCAATAAATTGTTTAAAGTTTTTTAATAACTTGAGCTGCTTTCAAATGGATCCTCAAGGTATACCAAAAATATCCCTACAGTGCTAAAGCTAATCATAAATCATAATGAAAATTTTCAGCTGGAAAAAAAAAACCTTATAAATTTTATTTCTTCTACACTTTTGGGCAAATCATTTTGACTACTAAAATTACAGAGGAGAGATTCAGAGTGTAAATAGCCACATTTAAAGTGAAAGGAATTTTTATTAACTTGATTTTGGTGTGGATTTTTTTTTTTCTTTATCCAGAGCTTCATGAGTTCAGCTGCTGCAATCCTAGGAGAAAAAATATCCTTCTTAAAAACAAAGCGTTACCAGAATTTGTGCCTAATAAAAAATAAATGTGTCTTCAGGATATACCTTTAAGACTGCAAGCCTTGTCAGAGATTAATTCAGTCTCTCTGAAGCGGAATGCAAAGCAGATAGCAAGGAAGATAGATAGTAATCAATCAATATTGTAAATCACCACTAAATTCCACAGGCAGCATAAATGCAGAAAAACAGAAGCTCTTTTATGTGGAATTCATGTCAAAGCAGTACTGCTTTGGCACCCTGGGGTTCAATTATGCCACAACAGCTCTATGTAGGATTAGTCTCTCATCTCTTGGAGGGTGGAGAGAAGGAGAGAGGAGAAGGAGAATGTCACACACAACTGCAAAACCTTGGATGAAAAATGTAGGTGTGAGCGCTCTTTCTGGAACTTTAAAGCAAATTTAATTCAAATGAAGCAACCCAATAAATAATACCTTGCAGCTGACTTTGAAATGCTCACACCAGTGCTACCGAATCCTGCAGCTGCAAACTTTCATTCCCATCATAAATGACACACTATAATTACATTTTTACAAGGTTCCCTATATATGTTGATTTATTTTCTTTGATTTCTCTTTCATTAATAGACTTTTTCTTCCTTAGGAAGATAAGGTGATCTGAAAAATGCCCACTGGCTTTTTCAGTGACCCTTTTTTTCCTTTGGCGTTACAATACCAATAATAAAAATTAATTTCCTCCTCTGATTCCCTCATCTGCACAAAGCAAAGATTCCTTCCACCTGCGTTTGCAATCTACTGGGAATACAAAGGCCACCAAATAATTGCTCTAAAACACAAATGCATTTTTTCATCTTCTCTTTAAGTGCTCATTTTTTAATTCATGACAATCCCAAATAGCAAACCAAGTCATGGGTGGGTTGGGTCCCCCCCGCTGCTTCTTGTCACTGTTTTAATTGATTGCCAGTTAGCTTGTGTTAGCCAGCCACTTCAGGAAGCCACAAACATCCATCTCTCAGAATGAATGTTTGCAGACTGTCTATGCTAGCATTTACAAATGCGTTATCTTACTGGAGTTAATTCCAGCCATCCTTTAACTCAAATTAAATCTAGTCTAGAGAAGAACTCTGTTATTACTGTGCCTTGTATGTCTGCTTCTTGGATTGTTTGGATGGGATATTTGTTACTGACAGTACCGCATTACTGACTCTCGCTTTAGGGCTTCCCTGGAGCTGGCCTTGTCTGTCTTTCCTCCTTTATTCTGGCTGCCATAACTGCTCTTTTTTCAGCAACAACCCTTGCGACTTCTTACTAAACCAGTGTGTGGGATGTGTATCCAGCACAAGTTTCTGTTCTGCAAACACAGCGTTGGCCAAAGTATTGTCCACACCATGATGGACACCTAGTAGATGATTGGACCTAGTAAATGATTGGAAGTATGTGATGTGGTGTCCTATCTTTATACTCCTAAATGTACTTCCTCAAAGCACTGATTAAAGAAATGTCACACAGATGCGAGTTATTGTTCTTTCCTGGAATGATTTGGGAAGTGCTCAGCTAAGACAGCAGGAAGATCAAGGAAAAAAAGACTTTTAAAATGTTTTAAGCTCCTCATTTTTGTTTACTAAGGCAGAAAGAAAAACTGGAGGAATACGGGAAATAGAATGAAAGCAGGAAATAGAGGTCCCTAAAGCCATTGGAGGAAAAAAAGAAAAAATATTTTCTTAATTAAGACAGTGGATCAGGGAAGTGATACTCATACTTCTGTTGCCAACAAAGCTCCTTTGTAGGCCAAGAAGAGGTTTTCAATGCCATTTTCTTTGCAAATTTTCCATGCCATTTTCTTAAAGCAAAAAAAGCTGTAGGGGTGTATGCTTTAAAGTTAGGACAAAATGTTCACCAGCGAGCCTCTACTAGAAAGCAAAAGTTATGAAAAGTTACTATAAAAGAAAACAACTGCAGGAATGAACAAGGACAATGAACAATCCAATAAGAAGAGGTTTGTGGGAGTGCTGGAAAACCCTGGACATGTACCTTACTTGAAGGAATTTACAGTCCCTTAAAGTAGAATCTGGCCTACCTTTGCTAAAATGCCTCCAGATAGGTCCAGGGCTACGTAGGTAAGGGCATAAATGGTTTGCAGTGCTGAGGGTCGTGCTGATAAATTGCCAGGAGGCTGAGTCACACTTCATTTGCATATAAATTGCAACCATTTTTATCAAATATAAATGCACACAATTGTAATAGAGCATTTGCTTATTCTTCCTTCTCCTCTGAGAGATGAATAAAAATTGTTTGCCTTAAGTTTAATATTAAACAGCTGGACCATCTCCTGGTTGCAAAAAGTGTGTGAAATAGGTAAGGAGCTGGCAATAGAACACAACTTAAGACCTTGAAAAAACAGGTCTGGCCAAATGAGCATTTAGTAGATATCCACACATGACCTCCAAGCAAACCAAAACTGAACAAATTCAGGGTGAGACTCGCCAGATTTGCTATACAGCTGCCAAATGTTCAGACCTCAAAAAGATAGTAGTTCTCAAATCCTGGCCAACCTCCTAATCCCTAGAGTAGAGATTCAATTTCAGCCTCTTTCTCAGGCCATTTTATGAACATTGTATTTTTTCCATAAGAAGTGAAACTGTCTACAGGAGGGTCTGAGTGAACCTCTATGAGCATGTAAGGAGGTCTTGTGCCAGCTAATACAGAGAGGAACTCCAGTAGGTATGGAAAACGTCAGTATTTGTCCTTCTGTTGCTGTACCTCTAAGAAATTTCACCCAGAGAACAGGAGAGACATCCAAGATTAAGGAATGGGAAAATTTCTTCAAGGCTTAAACTAGTAGTCAAACTGCTCGTGAAAAGCAATAACTGGGACCAATGTCCCAGTAGAAAATGGGAGGTTCCCAGCATTGCTAGAGGGATTAATGAGTAATATCTTTGGCTGTTGCAGAAGCAGAAGAGTACTGGGGAGAAATAGTTATGGTACAGATTTTACTGCTGGGCAGTTTGAAGTTTGTCTGTACCACATTACAGCATTTCTTCATTTGGGCAGCAGAAGTAACGAAACAGGAAAGCTGATGCACACAGATGTTCACCTCACAGCTGGTCTGGTCACTTGAAATCGCCTCCCACCCTTCATGTGTTGATGAAATGGGGTTCACACAGTGTCAGAGCACTAAATGCCTGGCATTCTTATCACTGCTCACAACTTATTCCACTCACAGCGCAGACACTGTATCCATTACTGGTCAGACAATAGACTTTGGAGTTTATTCCTCTTTATGTCTAATGGTGATATGAATTAAGAATATCGCTATTAGCTTCTTCTAGTAATGCATAGTGTTAACGATCTCTGCCTATACAATGCCAAAGGCTGTAAAAAGCCAGAAGGAAAGACAGCTGGCATAAAGCCAGAAGCAAGAAATCACCTTTGTAAGGCCTGATTGCTGATAGGTAGCACTCAGTGCCTTCACAAAGATACAGAGAGAAGCAGAACTGTCAGGAAGTCAGGGAGGAGGGAGACGCATTCATGACCCTAGGATAGAGAAAGTTTTTGTTAGTGCACAGAAAACTTGGAATTAGCTGCATTGATATTCAAAGTTTCTCTGTGCGTGTTGGAAAGACTTCAGTTTTGCCTCCCATGACTGTAACAGGGCAACCAAGACACCTGGTACCTATTTGCTGCTCTGCTTTCTTCCACAGTTTGGAAGAAGCTCTTTACTTTTTTATCCATTAGCTTATAGCTAACATTTCATTTCCACCTGTTGCAAATACATGTGGTTTCTCATTCTTCACTGCCAGTGCTGTGAACATACCCAAGGATAAAATTTGGCTCTCAGCAGTGTCCCAGTATTCTCCTCTAAACTGTGCCAATATCTTCCCCCTGTGAATGGAAAGCTTGTTGAGTTTTTCCACTGTCAACAGTGAATGAAGCTGCAGCAAGCTACCAGCATGCTTTACAAAGGATGAACCCACACCCAGAGCTCTAGGGAGAGCATCATTTATTTCAGTGCCAACACCCACCCTTTATCCACAAAAGAGTGATTGAAAGAAGAAATTCAGGCTCTGTGGCCTTAGCATGATTTTCCTCTTTGTCTCTCCCAACCCTTGCTAAGTGGGCAAAAACCAAGTGTCCACAGATGCAGTTTGTGTGGTAGATAGGACTCATGCAGGGCCAAAGTGGGGCCCCATACACAAATTACTTTGCCAGCTTGTAAGTACCTGAGGTCACCAACAGCATAGAGACTGTTTGCCTTCTTTTTCAGACTACAACACAGCTGGTGATTAGGTAAAAGGGTCACATGCTTTCTGGATGACATAAAATTGAAAATGTCTCTTAGGAAACATTCCTTAAAGGCTACTTTGTAGCCACCTTGCTTACCTTACAGCAACCTACATCCAAACTAGCAGTTAACAATGGATCTTGCTACATGCTTCTGGAAGTTCAACATATAAATGATAATCGAGTCATTTTTTTCAAGCACCTGTTTGAAAATCAGCATTGCACAAGATGGCTTCATGAGGCCATGACTTCATCTTTGGGAGTAATGGGTTGAAGCATAAACAAAAGGAGATAAGACAAAAACAACAGGAAAGGATAAAGATTGTTGCCCTTCTCCCTTAAAACTTGGGATTTAATAACCCCTGAACACTGTGCGCTGTTGATTTTTTACACATACACACAGAATAGTCTTAGCCCTTGCTCTCACCATAACTAACATGATTAAATGAAGGTGCTCTACACCTCAAGGAATAGAGATCAATACATAACAACAATGGTTGACAGCCTGACTTTTCATCATTCTGAAGCTGCTCCCTAAAAAGTTTAGACATTTATGGTTTATAATTGCAACTTGTTGCTACGTGAGCAGTAATTTAGCACTAAAAGAAGGAAAGAAAGCACTGTTATTCACCACAAAAAGGTCATTCCTTCAAAAAAGGTCTTCTGTCATACATCAGTCCTGAGACAATTTGTTACATGCAATTTGTACCCTGCTAAATTATGTCAAGTTACAGAGCTTATTAAAAAAAAAAAAAAATTAAGCCCAGCAGCAGAAACATTAATTATACAAAATGTCCAAATGGAAAATAGAACTGGAAGTCTTCTCCAAGAGAAAAAAAAAGAATCTCTAACTATAAACAAGCTAAACTATGTATGTGAAGATGTCAACTGTAGCCAACAGGCAAAAGCAGTGCTTTGGGCTCAGAAATCCCTGAGTAAGTCCAATCAGTGGGCCTGGCTCTATTGTCTTGCCTGGTCTCTTGCTGCTACGTTTGAGCAGGAAGGAGAGGAGTTCATGTTGACCAGAACACCACCCTCCAGCAGAGCTGCACAGGGTGATTTGCATTTTACTCAGGGCTGTGCAGCCTTCAGGAGAGGCCAGTGTCCATCCAGCTGCATGGCCTGATAGGAGCTGTCAGTGAGAGACTCCCTCCTGCAGCCTTGTGCTCTCTGTACTGCAGGGGATCCTGCTGCCAGGCCATCTCCTCATATGCACTTGGGAGACATACAGAAAACTAAAACATATCTCCGCTGCAGCTGACAAGTTTCTTGGGTGGTATTTCTCCCTGCCAGAAGCCCTTAAATCCTTCAGAATCTGGGTTAGGCAGGTGGATGGAGATAAACTACCCTTTTAAAACTGATAAAACCTCCAAATTCCTTCTATTTTGCTCCCCATAGGTACAACACCATGAGATGAGATCTCATGGAGCTTTCTACCCCAGAGATATGACATTGACACCAGTAGAACCGGCACATTGTGAACAGCATGCACAGACACACACATGCCTTTTTTCTTTCTGGGGAATAGGAAAAGCTACTCTATCTTCAAATTAGACAATATCCCAGGCAGTAATCCCATTTCTTAATGACACTGATGTAACCTCATATTACTTTACCATTTGGGGATTTGCTTCTGTTACGTTTTTGTATTTTTCCTAGCTAAATTCAGAAGAAAATTAAGCCTTTCTTATTGTCCTTTTGTGAAAAAGTTCTTAATCCTAAAAGAATAGGAGAACTTTTTCTCCAGTGGCCTATAATGCATAAATATTCTGAATATGCACATTGGAGGATAACCTTCAAGCATCAGTAAAAAAATCTCTCAAAGCACAGATATTTTTATTGGCATAGTTTACATTAACAATTAATAATCTAATTTAACCTTTTAAAATAATTTTGGAGGTGTGAACAATGCAAAATAATGACTAATGATAAATCAATAGCAACCTAGTATACTAATATACTTACAATTCCTGCTTTCTTTCTGATAGAAAAAACTTTTGGCTGCTTTTCTAACGTCTATGGAACCATATTATTTTAAGGTATGTGTTATGGTTTAATCCCAGCAGGCAGCTCAGCACCATACAGTGAGCTACTCACTCTCCCCTGATTGGGAATGGCAAAAATTAGAAAGCTAAAAGTGCAACAATCCATGAGCTGAAATAGAGGTGGTTAACTATGTAAAACAAAAGCTGCACTGACAAGAAAAGCGAAACAAGGAATTCAGTCACTACCTCCCATCATTAGGCAAACGTTCAGCTGCTTCCAGGAAAGCAGGAAGTTGTGCAGAAAGATTTCTTGGAAGACAAATGCCATCATGCTGAATGCCCTCCCCTCCTTCTTCTACCCAGTTTTCACGGTTCAGTGTGACACCACTTAGTACAGGACATCCCTTTGAACAGTCTTGATGCTTCAGACCACGAATATCATCTAGACCAACCATCAATCCTTGGTGCCATGTCTCCATAGTTCTTGAATGCCTCCATGAACGGTGACTCCACCAGCTGGGCAGACTGTTCGAATACATCACCACTCTTTTGAGGAAGAAATCTTCCCTAAAATCCAATCTGAACTTCCCCTCACACAACTTCAGGCCATTTCCTCTCGTCCTATTGCTGTTACCTGGGAGATGAGGCCAACCCCACCTTGCTACAGTCTCCTTTCAGGGAGCCTGGGAAGGAAAGTCCTTTGTGTTTACACTGATTACCTATATCATCATGTTATCACCGCTCATATGATCAATGAATATACAGATGTTATAATTAAGAAATATACAGGAAAGTTAGGCTAAACAGGTTATCGCACCAAACAAAAATGGATGGAAAGCTTACCCCTGTCTTGGGCTCACTGAGAGGACTCCAAGAGGAGCGATCTCCAAAAGACATCCTTCCCCAGTGGTAGTCAGCAATTAAATGGGGTCTAGGAGTGGTGGAGCCTAGCCTTTTTTCCCATAGGCAGACATCAGTTTAGCGAGTGCCTTGATGGTATATGGATGATTTGCTTTCGGTACTGGAAAATCCTGCAGTAGCCCACTTGCAGTGCTGATGCAGGTCAGGGCATATCTCACTCCCCTCAGACTGAGGAAGGGGCCCAATGTAATTGACCTGCCATCACTGGAGAGGATTGTGTCTTCTAGCAAGACAGGCTGTTGTTTTGGGCAATGATCTCATCTTAGAGCAAGTGTTGCAATCTCAGCATACGTGGAGTATGTCAGGTAGCTGTATGGGCAGTCCCCATGCTTTAGCAGCTGCCCACATTGTCTTTTGTCCCACGTGCCGTAGCTTCTGATGTAACCAATGGGCAGATGGTGAATTCTCAATCCATCAAACTCAGGCCAGAATATCAGCTTCATCATTTCTGGTGACTGTAGGGGCTGATGACCAAGAAATGTGGCGGACACACACAGTCCTGTGTTTGTATTCCATGTGTCTAACCTTATTTAATCCTCTGTAATCCACTGTCATTTGCCACGTGCTATCTGACTTTTGCACTGGCCACATGGGGGAATTATATGGGCTGTGTGCAGGTCTTATAATGCCCACTTTCCCTAACTCCTGCGCCATTCTCGATGTTCAATCTTGCCCACCCAGCAGTCTATAGTGTCTTACATTGGTAATCCGGCATGGTTTCAGCAGACACATAGGCCCATGTTACACATGGCCTCTTAATATTGCCTGCAGTGCCCAGATAGTAATACATATGTCGAGGTCTGAACTCTCCCACAGTTGTTTGGAGACCCAGACCCCATAGAATATCTATGCCCAGGATGTATTCCCAGACTGGGGCAATAGACACTTTGTACGCCTGGGGTGAGAGACACCCAACTCCCAGTTTCACCCATGTTTGGATGACGGGAATAGACTGTCCCCCAAAACCACCAATCACTCTGCCTCCATCAAATTTAGTCAGAGATGGATGGATGGATGGATGGATGGATGGATGGATCTTATCCTGGGCTCCCTGAGAAGACTCCACAGGGAGCGATCTCCAAAATACATCCTTCCCTAGTGGTAGCCAGCTCTTAAATGGGGTCTAGGAGAAGTGCAGTCAGGCTCCACCTCTTCCTGTAGAACAGGTGCATTACCTTCACCTGTGATCCCAGGGCTGACTCATTACTTTCCTCAGGTGGTCAATCAGAGGTTCAGGCTGTGATTCAGCAGTTTGCATACACCACTATATTCAAAAATGCAATATGCAGCATTGTATGACACTACAAAGAAAACTGACGCTATTCCAGCCAATACCATGATAGTACATACTCTCTATGTGAAATTTTATTGCAGAACTCTTCAGTAGCCTTGGTTTTTTACTATTGACACACATCACTAATAAATAATTAAACTTGAGAGACTGAACATAGTAAATGCTCTAGTGAGAAGACAGCACGTTTTGCCTCACAGGCATGCAATCATAAATGCTGTTTGACCAGTTAAGCAAGAAGCACACAGAAATAAAATCTTCACGGACTGATCCAAAACTTGCTGCAGCTAATTGAAACAGTACTATTAACTTCATAGGATTTCAGATCAGCTCTTTAATGAATAAGTGTTGCGTTGTTACAATGATTAGGGGAAAAGGGAATTAGTTGTTACTGATATGACAGCAACTCAGCCATCTCCACTGCTCTTCCTGCATTGCTGTTGTCTATAGGGATGCTGTGAGACACACAGGCGTCTCAAAGTCTTAGTATTTCTAATGTTGGATTTCATCTCTTCTCCCTTCAACAAAAATAAATTGGGGTACATTCATACAACATAACAAGGTCATATTTTCTTTGGTTTATTGTTGTGAATCTGTTGACTTCCTATGCAAGCTGCTCTCCATCTTGTGCTTGACTCAGTGCATTAAGCTGTAAAAATGGAAAAAAAGTGGACTATGTTTCCCTTGAAAAACAAAATTGAAAGCAGGGGGAAGATCCCCTAATGGAATAGCCTGCATTAAAACAGCTATAAAATACCATGCTGGTTACTGTATTACTCATGCAATTTTTATTGAGAAATAGGCAAAATATACCCCTAACTAAAAGCCTCTGGAACTTCTTGAAATTTATTTTTAATATTGCTTGAGTTAACATTTTAAGTCATTTATGAGGTTTTTTTCTTTGTTGTGTTTATTACTAGTATTTTATATCAGGGGAAAGAGTTTCGATGTATGGCCAAATAGATTACAGTTTTTTCATTCAACTATTTTCCCTTCTCTATGACCTACCAAAGCAGCAAAATACTGCATACAAATCAGTTTGCTGCCATTGACATTAGTAGCAGCGAAGATTTAAATGGCATGATTCAACATTACACTGTCTGAAAGATCATACCCTGGATACATCAGATACCACAGCACTAACAAGAGCCATTCTAATATATCAAAGATGATCAGGTTACAGGTTTGGGGATTTGTAAGTAGTGACTTGAACTGGTGACTAGCAGAAAGTTTGTAACTGGGAGAGGCCATTTTTGCTGCGAGACCATCATACAGAAAGAGTATAAAATAAAGTGTAAGGTTCCCTTTTTGCTCGAAGCAAGGCTGATTCAGTAGATAGATTTGCAGAGATGATTGCTTGGATTGTCTCTCAATGCTCCATTCGACTTCTAATAGCAGGTATAAAAATTTTATCTGATTTTCTACTTTATTCTTTTGAAATATTAACCATTGATAAATTATTAAACTTAATATAAAATGTTACAAATGTACATACTTTCATGAGAAGGTCTACTCAGGCACTGCATAATGGGAATGCTTCTGCTGCACAAACAGGACAGATAGCAGCTCCGGTCCTCTTTGCTTTTTTTTTCCCTTTTTTGTGTGTTTTTTTTTTTTGTGTGTGTGTCTGTTGGTCTCTGGTATTTCTTATGTGGTTACATGTCTGTGTGGTGACATAAAATGCAATGAATCTTTATGTGAACTCATTTTTTGCCTTCTCTCAACTCATCACTGTCCTGATCATCTTCTCCCTTTTTCTCCCCAGTCCGTAAAGCCAGTGCAATTCTTTATGGACTTCCTGTGAAACCACTAAATGTGCTTACTGAAAATGAGTTAATAAAACTGCTGATCCTACAGCTGGATCAGAGTACAAACATCTTTTTCCCTTCGGAGGCTCTTCAGAGGATACTGCTCCTACTCAGGCCAGAACTAGAAATTTTAGCAAGATATTCATGCTCAATGCATACTGAAGAAAGAATTGCTTCTTCCTAATCCAGAGGATTTAAAATATTTCTTTTGTCTGCTAGTCTATTTCAAGTGGAAAGCTCATGCATATCACAATGTTGGTATTTTTATCATTGAAAAATCACACATTCTTTCAGGGCTGGAAGACTAACCAGGGTCAAGAAAGGCTTAAATTTCCCAAAGGCTGATGCTGTGCACTTCAGAGCATCTCTGTGTGGTACTAAAGTTTCAACATTGTTTATACTACAACAAAGTCACTGTGAGAAGTAATTTCTAAAGCACTTCAGATGCTTTTCTGCACTTGTATGGGAACTGTTGATCACAGCCTGAACCTCTGATTGATCACTTAAGGCAAGCAATGAGTCAGCCACGGGAGCACAGGTGAAGGTAATTCACCTGTGCTACCGGAAGGGGTGGAGCCTGGCTCTACCTCTCCTAGATCCCATTTAAGAGCTGACTGCCACTGAGGGCAGTTCTTTTTCTGGAGATCATTCCTTGTGGAGTTGTAATGTAAGCCTACAACCTGTGAGTGTTTCCATTTATTTTGATCATCTTTCTGCCATGATAATTTTACAAAGCAAATTTTTGTGTGCCTGTTGACTGTGCAGTTGTACACCCATTGATTGTGCAGAGCTGAATAAGGAGTGGAAAGAAGAACTTGTTTTGTCCATTTGGACTTCAGTTTGTGGAATAATTGAAGAAGTCTAAAATGAGTAGCCACCAATATTGAAATATTTCAGCTAAACACTCTTCAGAGCTTTTAGTTTCCCATTGAGTGATTAAGAGCTTAAGGACTGGGAAATTTTTTTCTCCTAGAAGAAAATAGTTCCAATTCCTTAACAAAACCAAAATAAACCACAAGGAAACTCGTTGTTTCCTTTTATAAAAGGTATGCTAGAATCCACAATTGCATTTTATCTACTGTTATTATGGAGCATGTTATCAGAACAGTAACAGGCCACAGGAAGTCTATTTGCCTATCCTAAAGCAGTTTCAGTACAAGTTTGTTATGAACTGCCAATATTAAGCTAACCTGTTCTTAAGAGACCTCAATGATAAAGACTATAATATCTGCCATACTTGTTTCAACTGTAAGAAATTTTGTTCCTTGAGGTCCAGCTAAAATAATGGGCTCTAATGGTATCCCCCAGATATCTGGGGCATTCATCTCCTCATGAGAGGAGACAAGGAACGTGATGTGTTCAAACTGCAGCTCTTGACCACTACCTCAGCAAAGTAAAATATTGCCATTTCATGGCTTGGGAGATGTTGTTCCATTTTTCCCTGAAATCTCAAAAATCCTATTGCAAGAAGGAAGAAAAATCCCATTTTCTGATCATCACAACTGGGGGAAAAAATCAGGAAAGAACAGAAAGAGCGAATGTTCTTTCTGATAGTGTCAGCAAATAGAGCTGCATGTGCCAGAGAGTGAAACTTGCAGTTCTCTCAGATACTATTTGAATTACAGACTTCAAAGAGATACTGTGCAAGTTATTCGAGGCAGATCTAAATGCCACAGTGGGTATTATTTGGCCTTACATAATTCCAGCAGCTTTAGCACTGTAAAGAAAAATGTCAAATCTGGCCCTAAGTGTTTGTAATATGTTGTATTATCCTGGCTATTAACTGCATTATGTTACCATGAAAATATAAGCCTTAACAAAAGCAATTAACACTCATACCTTGTTGTACATTGGCAATGTACTTCATAGATAAGAACCTAACAGTGGTGTTAGAGAGAAGTCATGTGGGTTGAGCCATAATACGCTGGTGGAGTGAAGCCCTTTAGGTTAAAGGGTTCAGAATAATGGAAGAATATCTATTTGCAAACTGCTACTGCTGTTTTGATCTAATATAAAATCCTTGCATGGTTAGCTGCTACACTGGGTTTCCTACGTGCTTGTGATTTCAGGTTGCTATGAGATAAATTACAGTACCTTTGCATTTGATTGCTTGGTTTCATGGGATATGGGTAACATCAAGAATGAAAAAATGTGGGAAGACAGATCAAAACAGTGTTGGCTAGAATCTGGCTAGTTGCCTTTTGTTTTCTGCTTTTAAAATAGCATGTCCATACTTAAGCTAATAGACACAAGGATTATTGCATGCTAATGTGGAAAACTTCCACCTCCACCTACCTGTTGCACAGGGCCTTTTTCCCTGCCTTTCCATACTGTGTTTAAAGCTCAGACACAGAGCTGCTGCCCCTCCAATCAGTTTGTCATAGTTTGTCCTCTTTTGTGCGGTAGGACATCAAGATTTGACAGCTTGATTATTGTGACAAAAATGCTACTATGTAACTAAGATGGTTGAGCTAATCAAACCAAAATATAACTGGGTTCTGAAAAGGCTGAAGAGTTTTCAAAGCCAGATCTGAGTTACCTGAATACAACCTTTGAAAATGCAATTTACCCTCTCTGCCATACAACACTGCAAAATTACTTCTTGAGTCAAAACTCATCTTTACTGCTTCAGCTCAGCTGAACTCCCTAAAAGAATAAAAAACCTGAGGTTATTCAGAGCTCCAGACTTTCCCCGAGGAGGATATTGGATAATAATGCTATCAGCCGAAATCATCTTTGACATTTTACCATCTAAAAAATTATTTCATTGACCAGCCATATGGTAGATCAGATTTTCTGAAGCATGTAAAATTAAATGAAGGCAAGTTATCTTAGTATCTTTAATAGTCTAGCAATTTAAAAATAACCTTCTTATGAGTACATATATAACAAATATATATTCATATTTTTTTTTGTCTGAAAGAAAGAAAAAATTAACTTCTTACCAGAAGGAAGGAATTTTTCTATTGATTCGCAGGTATCTTGGGATTCTACCCAAAAGTCACTAACATCACTGTACTGGGGAAAGAATCAAAATTTTCTAGGTAAGAAAATTCCTAGATTCTAGAAAATCCTCTGAGAAGAATTTTTTTTAAAACAGCAGTTCTGAAAGATAACTGAACTTTCATGCCTCTAGCTAAAACTCTGCTTCCAACCAGTAGAAGTTAAAGCAACTTCTGTGGGCAACCTCCTCCATAACTAACTACTGTGTGGTTTCTTGCCCTGTGTTTGCAGGTTGATTCATCCATTGCTGTAGACAGAACATATGAATAATCTGGCATTACAGTCTGCTCTGATCATGTTAATGCTACAGTGGAATTTAGCACTGTTTATAAAGGAAGATATGTTTTAATTTGGGTATCAAAATCAATCCTAATGTGCTGAAAATAATCATAATGGCTTGATAACTCTCTTAATGCTGTGCACAAAGTCTGACTGCTAAAGTGCAACTCCTGAGGCTGTCTGGCTGGCTCTGTAACAGGACAGTAGGCACACCCAGATCTGGGTTAATGGATCTGGTTAGATGTTAGGTAGAAATTTTTTCTCTGAAAGGGTAGTGAGGACCTGGCACAGGCTGCCCAAAGAAGCTGTAGTGCCCCATCCCTGGAGGTGCTCGAGGCCAGGTTGGATGGGGCTCTGGGCAGCCTGAGCTGGTGGGTGGCAGCCCTGCCCACTGCAGCCGGTTGGAAACAGTCTGTAATGTTCTCTACAAGCTAAGCTATTCTGTGATTGTGTGATTCTACAATATATCTCTGTATTACCACTTGAGTTAGACGAGTTCTTAACAAATGAGTGTGGAAAGGGGACCAATGCACGGGGAAGTAAGAGGTAATGTGTTGTGGATTTTTTTTCTCAGCTTTACTTTCTGATATAACATTCCTGTATATATATACTTATCCATAACCAAAATATGCTATCTTTTTATATTGCACTTTTTATATTGCACTGTAAGTGAAGCAAGAACATTACAGAGAGGAAATCATAAAATCGTGTCAATGGGAAGTAACACATTCCTTTCAGACACGTTATCCTGATAGAAAAGTGTGCTTGGAATTTGCAAAGATTGTCTGGCTCCATGGATAATTTATCGTTGTCACCAGCTAACATCTAGGAAAGGCTTAAAACTAACAAAAGACAAGTAATCCATTTACAATAAATAAATAAATAGAATTGAAAATGTTTCAAAAGCTCATCGCTGCTTCTCATATTAAACAGTTTACTCTGGTGCATTCCGTCTATGGATTTAGACTATTCTTCACATCATTTGCATGAAGAAGCTTACAGCTCTCCCCAGACAGAGAGTGGATTACAAATGTTCATAAATCAACAGTCTTCACATTTTAAAGTATTTGCTTATTAGAGGATACTTTAGAAAGTTCAGAATCAAAACCTTGCTATTCCTGTTTGACAAGAAAATCTTGGCAGCCTAATACTCACTATAAAAATAATGCTTTACATGTCTTCAATACTTCTAAGATCTTCAGGTGCTTTGAATAATTAACATAACGTAGCCTTGCAAACATCCCTCTACAACAAAGACCTCTTCACACCATCTTCTTGGAAGAATGGGTCAAAAAAGCTGGTATCCACAGGCAACCTATTCAGTGGTTGGTTTTTCTGCTCACATAAAAGGTTTTTGATTGATTGCTCTGGAGGAAGACCCTCTCATGAGCATGCTGCCAGACCTTTATAACCGTGAATAATTGTGTCCACTGAATCTTCAGGTCTGTTATCCTGTATTCATAACCATATGGTCATGCTGTCCTCATCCTTTCAGCACCAAGTTGCATGCAGTTATTGTTCTGATTTTAAGGTTTTAGAGAAGGAAAAGGCAGTAGGGTCATGCTATGCATCCTACAGCTCGTCCTCCCCCCTCCCAGCAACTCTGAATCTATGAAGAACTGTTAAGTTTTGAGATGACCACAGAGACTTCACAGAAGATCCAGAAAATGTTATGGAAAAATATGTCTGAGCACTCAGGATGTAAGACATGAGACCACAACAGATTCTCTTCATTGACTGGGATGCTCCTGGACCAGGTTATTATATTGGAACAGATAAATCCCAGCAAAGGCATGGAGAAATAGTTATGACCAAGCGTGAAACAAATCTGAGTGATTGTACTTTTCTCTTAATTCTCATTAGAGGCTATAGTACTACAAATACTTAAAATATTTAAAAAATTAAGAAAAAACATAGAAAACCAATAAGGGAAAACTCACGAATGCGAATTGTTGCACAGGTAGAGGCAACACTTAGTCCCACTGGTTTGTAAACTACACTTGGAACAAGAAATTGCAGCTGCATATGTTTTATGGTATGACATTTTCTTTATTGACTCTGGCCTAACTGAAGCGTGGTGGTTGTGGGGTTTGCTAAACTGATTAAAAGCAAGAAGAGAAAATAATGAGATGTGGTTAGCTGTCTCAGTGAGTGAGATTTTTCCTGTCTTTAGATGATATAGATTGGTTAAAAAACTATAGGATATATGTTTAAATGACCCTCTGTTTCTCAAATGAACTTGTTAGTGGTTTGGTTTTTCATTCCTAAATATAAGGATCTAGGAAGAAAGAAATGGAAGTACTGAAATAATCACTTGTTTGAACTTCTGATAGAGCTAAACATAGGTTCAAGGTCTCTTATACACCATTCTTTGGTCTACCAGAGATATTTTTACCAGTTTCTTGTTTCACTTGCAGGGTCATGATTTTCTACTGCAAGAGTTAAATCAATACTACTTTATAAATTGCATCAGTGTAAAAGTTGTTCATGGCTGGGTAGTATATTGCCCTTTCTGGGCAGATATAAGGTGCATTACTACACATACCCTAATACAAATATACATGAATGGCACTGTAGCATTTCTATTGCAAAAGAATTTTGAAAGCAACTTCATTTTTGAGGTATAAAAAGCTCTTCTAGAATTATTTAATATTTTTTCTTCAAATCTTTCCCCCTTTCCTCCAGCATAGAGTTGAGATGACTGATTTTCTTCCACTGCTGCACATCTTACTTTACCAAATATACAATTTCTTTAGGTCAGAGTTTTTGTAGCTGACTGTAATGGAAACCAGTGTGTCATTTGGATGTTACTTAGCAGTATTATGATAATAGAATGATTAATACTTGGAAACGCCTTGTATCAATATAGTCAAGTAATATCTTAGTAGATATCAGTGTAAAGAAATATGGATATAGATGAGAGACAGAGAGAGAGAGAAGGGGGGAATCTTTGTGACTATTAGAGACAGAACTTGAAGTCCCAAAGTCCCCATTAGTGAAAAAGGGAGCCACAGTGCTGGAGCCCAGTAGGACAGCCTGGGTGCTAATCAAGCCAAATCAAGCTGCTTCAAAAAAGTTTCATCTAAAACACAGTGGCTGTTCTAATACTGGTGTAAGTGACTTTATAGTGCTTGGATAGCTGATTATATGAAAGGGAGAATGACTATTGACTGGCTCAGTGACTGAGTCTGTCCATTTCAGAGGATTGTTAATTATTATCTTCTTAACTGAGTCACCCTCATGTGCAGCTTATCAGCTCAGGTAAGTAGACAGTCTGTTAAGAAACTGTATTTGCTTTTCATTTTTATATTCATTTGGCACTCTCTCCTTTAAAACTTCTTGTTATTCATCCTACTTAATTGTTGATTGTGTAGTTGACAACATTAATCTCTCAGAACTGGCCAAACTTGTTCACACCATGAATTTTTCATGCTGTTGCCAATAATGGATTTTCTTTATTTACCACAACCACCCTTGCTATATCTGCATCCCAGGATAACGAGAAGTGCCTTGTTCTGACTGTGTATCACCAGTGATGCGGAACTTCCATCTGGGGTAGGAGAAGTGGATAGTGAGGTGCTGGGATTGAGTTTTCTTGCCTTGGGTAGAAATGATCTTGAGACCTTCTATGAAGTATCATTTCATGAATAAAAGCAAATAGATGTGTAAACTCTAGAAGAGAAATCACACCCATCAAAACATTCATAAAGCTGCATATATTCATACACAAATCTGAGGAAGTATAAAATTACAGACTAAACCATTTTCCAAATAAGTTCTCTTTAATTGGCACAAGGTGTTGAATTATGCAGAACAGATCTCAACAGAGACTTTTTTTTTAATTTAAAGTTAATTACTTTATCTTGGTTTGCATGTGGAAGTACAATACTTCTTGCACTGACTTTGTATCAGAGACAGCTACTATCCATGTTATTCTGTTCATATAATAAAAATCAAATTGCATCAATTCCTTAACAAAGCACAGCAGAGGCTTCCTCTAATAGAATCCTTATTAGAGAATCAGATAAAACTACCTTCAAATAAAGGATTTTTAAAAAGATATTGGGATTTCTTTGCAGTGTATTAGATTGAGCAACAGTGGTATTAGCTGCTGGGAGAGGTAGCTTGGAATAAGAACTGCTGGGTAGAAGTAAAGGCAATTAGAGTGCTCTGCACTGTTGTCATGATTCAATGGAAATTTTTTATTTTATAAGCCAAGCTAGAAAGGTAAGAGAGTCTTGTGCCATTGGAAATGCTAAGTGATTCTAGACAGCATTTCAACACTACATTTCTATCCACACAATTCTTCCCTTACAGCCCAGTTTCACTCCAAGGCAATGTCAGTTTTACAAACTAAAACTTTCCTCTGTAGGTGTTGCTGAAGCCATAGTGTGGGGAACAAAGGCAAACTCAGAGGACTCTGCTATGATGGGATTCAGCTCAACATTCTTTCTGTGCCCAAAAACTGTGAAAATCTTAACAGGTCTAACCTGAGCTTGACAATGTATAAAGAAGCAGGTGAGTCTTTTGTTTTTGCTGAGAACAGTTTGCACGGGCTTATTCCTAGCCTGAAATTGTATTCAGTTTGTGTCATGAAGCATGAGGATTGATAGCCCTTGTCATTTGCTCCCAGCCAGTCTAACTGCAGTTATCTTAGCAAAGCACACCCCATTGCCGTTGGACTCCTCTGGAGAGCAATTAGTGGAGCTCAACAGCTTAACAATAGCAGGGCAGGGGCAGTGTGGCCACAGCCAGCCTGCACAAGAAGTGAATCTTGCATGCTCCATTGCTCTCCATGTCTCCCTGAGCCACAGCTGGTGGCTCTGGTGGTAGCAGGAGGCTGGCAGGGTGCTTTGAGGTGGCTGATGGGGTAACGTAACACCATGGGGAGACAGAGCAAAAAGTGTAATTATTACTAGTTTTCACATTATGGTTCCTAAAGTACAGAGATGACTGTAATATTGAGTACAAATACCAGATTGATTTCCTGACCAGTAATTCTGTTGTACTGTAAAGCAGTGTTACACAGTACAGCAAAATGATAATCTTGATCCAACCCCCAGATACAGCAAACAGCACTACAGGGAATGCATAATAAGCAAGGTGCTAAACAATATAGTTCCAAGTAAATCTTCTGAAATAACTCTGAAAAATAATATTTATAACAATTTGGTTTTAACACATCCTGGTCAGATCTGCTGTTATCTCCCCGCTTTGTGCCCCAAGCAGCACACCAGAAAGAACTGTCGTGATTAAACCCAGGCAGATAAGCACTGTGCAGCCATTCCCACAACCATCACAAATCCTTCTTGATGTCTTGAGCATCTTGAGCAGTTGAGGTTGAGGCTCTGGAACTCTCTGTTAGGGATATCTTAAATTATTCATGCCAGACTCCTCAGCCACTACTATTTATGTTATGGTATTCTTGGTGTTACATTTCCCCTCGTGGCATGCTGCTATGCCAAAGTCTTTCGTAGACCTGGATTTCAAAAGAATACAAGCTTTTCCCCTTCTCCATTGGTGGAATGTCTGAAGAGCATGAGCAACACCCAAAATACAGATGAGGTTAAAGATCCAGCAAGGCAGAAAGTTCTGTATTTCTACCTTGCCCTTCTTCCTTGTCTCCATTTCCCAGATAGACAAAATGACAACTCCTTCTCTTGGTTGTATACCAAAACTGAGACAGGAGGAGCATGTGTGATGGAAGGCAGAGAGATGTGATAAGGTTGATGCTGTACTCACAGCTGCACTAACAACCAGACTCAAGAAGAGCATGCACTTCAGCAGCATGCAAGGTTGCAGCAGCATGACTTTTGGATGGCCTTCACTTGCACAGCCTGCATTACTGGAATGGGGTATTGGGTCCTTGACCTGAATTTTCATGCTCTACCTCAAGTGAGTGCCATGAAGAAGCACAATGTGCTCACCTCCAGCTCACAGATGCGTTTGGAGACAGGAAACAAGTTTAAGTGGAGTTTGGCAGCACATGGGGCAAACTTTTCCTGACAGTCAAAGCAGTGATATTGAGCACTACCATTCTCTGCTGTACACATCTTTGCCTGACCTTATCCTGGATGCATCCCCTTCAACTTACTTCTTTAAAGAGCCTAATAGATTTCCTTTAGCTTGAGGCGGAGCAAACCTCTGCTGGTTTGAACTAATGTAGAAGTATTAGAAAAGATTGGTGCTGGGAATTTTTTTCTCTCTTCCCCTTTCTGTGCAGTAGGAAGAAAACGTATGACCTAAATCTGCCAAGCACCTTCAAAGGGAAGGAAGAAACACGTGTGGAAAAGCATTAGAAAGCCACCCAGCTTCCTTTAATTATGATGAGAATGCCAACATTGCTAAATGAATAGAAAATAAACGGAATAAGTATTAAATGATTATGGTTTTCCTCACATATTTCTTTTCATCTATTCACCAGCAGATAGCTTTACAACGTAAATAAATCTTTTCAGATGTAAACAAGTCTCCAGCACACTCTGCTCGAGTAGGTGATGGGGCCGTTGGCAGCTCGGTGTGGAGGAAACGACGATCTCCAGCACCCCCTGCAGCATCCTCTCCAAAAGACAGGCTCCGAGCCCACTTCAGGTGGGCTCCAGTTCGCTCCTGACTGTTAGCATTACTTCTGTTAGAGTAATTAGATTTATACGCACGCAAAGTTTATGCGAAATACGTTTATGTGCAGGTTTTAATAGCACGTTTCTTGGTTTCATCCCTGCAGCGTGGGAAAAGCAGTATCTGTGGGAGCCCAGTCCCTCACTGAGCATCACAAAGAGCTATGCAGATCTGTGGCAGCCGAGTTCCTTCCTGCCCTGCTGTCCATAGAGAGATGTCCCCAATTCAGTCTCACTACCTTTCAGAGGTCCCAGTGCAGATGGGCTGCAGAGCTGCTGGTGGCCCCCATTACGTGGGTGAAGCACAGCTGTGAACTTTTACATACTTAGAATCAGGATGGCCTGAGCTTGCTTTTTTAAGTGCAAGGGAAAAGAAAATCCACAAATTGTTCTCTCTGCTAAAATGCCTCGCAGGCAGGTTCTGAGCAGTGCTAATTTGGCTCATCCCCATGGACCTCTCCAGTGACAATTACGCAGCCAGAACCCCTCCTGTGTGGGGCATTTCGTGCTGCTCAGGCATAAGTATAGGAAGAGGACTGTTTGTACTGTATTTAAATTCTTTGCAATGCTATTCTTGAATGCCACAAGCCCCTGCCCTGCAGCACCTTACCCTTCTCTACCTTTCTGCTAAGTATCTGATGTGACTTTTTTCCTCTGTCCTGTCCTCTTGTCAAGTCGTGCTCCTGCAGAGCAGCTGCTGCTGGAGCAGATGTAAAACGGTTCAGTAACACTCGCTAATATTAGCTTTGACACTGGTACAGAGACAAAATAAATTCTTTTCTGGGGGAGAAGCACAAATTACTTAATGCAGCAGATGAGAGCACTGTCCGTGACAATGCTGGAAGAGAGCTTGTTTAATATCTGCCTGAACGGAACACGCACGTAAGGCAGAATAACTCTCGCTTAGCAGCCAGGATGCAGCCTGCCACAACCTGCCCTACTCACTTGGGGCCATTTCTCCTTATCCTTGTGGGATCCTGGTCGTTAATCTAGGATCTGCTTATCAGTTTACAAAATGCTGCCTCTGAGGGCTTCAGCTTCAAGGTGAAGTGCTTCATGCAGTGGGCTTTCCATAGCAATTCTAGCAGGTTCTGGCACCAGCAGGGAAGTAGCAAAGCGTGTTTAGATGGGGCAGCTTTTCACTTGTATTTGAACAGACACAGGTCAAAGGAGGTGAAGTTGGCTGGGGAGCAGCACCCAAGCATTGACCCATCCTCTCCTGTTATGCGTTTGGCTGGAAGCGTGCCACAGCCTGGCTGGTCATTGGCAGGAGGAGAGGTGTCTGCATATACAGCAAAGCTAGATAGAGAATGGAGAGCCTCCTCCAGGGGCATAGAAGGGATTCGAGGGTTACATGCCTTACTCAGCAGCCAAATCCCCTCTATATTCTGTACTGTGAGGCTTCTACAACCAGCTTTTCCAGCAGCCTGGACAAAGGTGGAATTACAGCCAGTGCTATTGTACAGAAATGAATCACTCCCATCTGCAAGAACATCTCTGTCCCCTGCTTGCCGGCACAGCTCCTCCCTGGAGGAATGGATTTACTCTGCCCTCACTGACTTCTCTGACACAGTATTTTGTTTGGCCAGAGATAAATGTGTCTGTTCTGAAGGAGAATCAAATCTGACTGCCATTTTCCATGTGTACCAGCCCCAGTAGGAGATTTTACCTAACTCCAAATCTCAGGTGGAAGAGGGATTATTCACTGATGGGATGACCTAGTATGCAAATTATTATGTTCCTGACGTGGAAACTCCTGTTGTTTCTCCTTTGTTCTGCTTTCAGGATGAAAAAACTGAAAGCATTTCAGCAAAGTCAGTACCAGCCACCCCAGTGGGAAGTGCCATCAAAGAGTCCCTTTTCAGCAGTGCTACGCTGCTGAACGCAGGTCAGGAAATAAAGAAAGGTGGTCGAACTCAGGACCTGCACCCACTGACACCACTGGTAATTGGCCCTTTGCTCCTCTGAGTAGCGTGCTGGAGCTGTAATGGAAATCTCTGCCTGCTGTGCAAGTGTTGATCTGTTAATCACTGAGCGCATGCCTGCCCCGGCTGTTAGCTGATTCTGTGGACAATTTTTGCTTGGCTTATGGATCACTGCTGCATGTGCAACACAGAGCATTATATTCAGGCAGAAAGAAAGTAATGAATTCAGCACTGAGAAGTAAGAAACTAAACTGTTTAGATAACCTTAGGCTTTTTCTGCTAAGAAAATCAATACAGCTAGAAGCTTAGAAACTACTGACATTGCCAGCAGAGTCCAGCTACAGAGCCATGGAAAACCCAATGTAAATGACTAAGCCAGTTTACTTTCCATATTTTGGCTTGTATTACTTTGCTGTTGTTTGTTTTTTTTTTTTTAATTCACAAAATTCCTACACAGTTTGCACATCTCTTAAGATATCTTTGTCTGCAAGGCCTAATTCTTTTTAATCCAAAATATAATTTCACAGTCTGACATATTCTCTTTTGTTGCTATATTTTTAGTCTAGAGAAACCTGACATGGAAATACTGTGCTAGCTCATAGTTTCCAGTATAGGTAGCTTACTCTCTGCATTCTATTCACACGTTGATATTCTTGCTGCAATGGCCGACAAGGGTGCTAATTAGCAGCTACGCACCTCCTGGCAGGTTGTATGGGCACACATCAAGCAGCACCTGACTTGAATTTAATTAACAATCACCATTTCACTGCTTTAGTATTTGTTTTGCAGTGATACCAAGAGACCCTAGCCAGCTGAAGGCACAGAAGAGAGAGAGGCAATGATAAATGCTGTAGGGCGCTGAGAGGACTAATAGACCTCAGTGACTCTGACCAGCCACACCTGGGCCCAGCAGGTGTATTTAAGATCAGGCCAGGGAGCTGACCTTTTTCCCCATCTGTCTTATGAGTTTGCTTGGTCTTAGCCCTGCTTCTGATTTTGTTTTCAGGGTGGACTTGGTTGTATCTTATCAATGACTTCTTTCCAGCCCGGTCTCATGGATGTACCCTAGATTCCTGCTTTTGTTATGCCTCTGGTACTGCTTGTGCAAAAATGCTCCTATGTGTGTTCTTTAGATGGCTCATGGTCTCCATCTGTCACCTTGTGTTACCTGGAGCTGTGGAGTTTCTTAGCACCCAGCTTGCTTTCTCTTATGGAAAGCCTGACTCTTACTGGTCTTTTGACATAAGGGCAGAGCTGCCTACACCGGAGGAATTTCCATCAAAGAGGGAGTAAGGGATAAAGACCATCCTTGCTGTCTGCAGTGAGGAAGAGATGTATTCAGCAGTATTCATCACAGAAAATGAACAAAAGGAAATCATGGAACTACCTGTGGCTTTCTCACCTCTCAGGTAAGAATTCAAGGAGAGAAATGGTTGTGTACAGCCTCTTAGCAGTCAGATAAGATATAGCCATGGCATGGAGCTAAGGACAGCAGTACTTGCTGTGCACCAATCTCTGATTGTTATCTCATGACTTTTACTTAGACTCACATCTGTCTTCTCCTGTGCCAAAATTGGAGTATAGGCCCTTTCATGAGTGTGTCTCAGACAAGAGCTCTAGAAGAACTTAATGTAGGAGTCCCTTTTTGGGTATATCCAGAGATGTCAGAGTGCTAACAGGAGTTGTGCTGAGCTCACCCCCGATTTTTGCCTGGCCTGAGAAGCAAGGCATGTGCTCCTTGTTTTCAGTCATTGCTACCTACTGTGAGGCTGTACCACTGAGCAGTGCAGATGTGCCCTTAAGTGTGTGATGACTTTCAGAAATAATTCTCGTTAAAGGAGGAGGAAAAGCACCAGAGAAAAAGAGTTCTTTTTAAGTAAATAACAAAGGGCTCTAATCTTTGGAGGCAGTTTGTTCCCTGCATGTTTTAAAGCTTACGCTGCAGAAAGATGATGCCAATTGCTGCAAAGTGCTCCTTTTTTTTTTTTTTAATCTTGGGAAGGGACTGAAGACAGAATTGCTCAGTAGAAGTATCTTCAGGCCCCGAAGAGTCAGAAAGCAGTGAGATCACTTTCCTTTGCATATTTTATATGTCAAACGGCTACCAGTCTCTGTCAGCCTTAGAAACTATCAGAGCCTGCAGTAGACAGCATGCCTCAGCCATAAGGAGAGCCAGTTGGGCTGCTCCATCAGGCAGTGCTGCTGAGCCAACTCCATCCCCTAGCACGAACAGCAGGTTGGAGGGAGCCAAGCTTGCACCCTTGTGACAAAGTGCAGAGGAGGGAATTCAAATCTCTCCTGGGGCTTTATTGTGTTCTTCTTGCTATGCTGCCAGCCTGGAGCCTTCACAAGTTCTGTGAACCCAGGTGGAAATACTGTGTGAAACAGCTCAGCATGCTGCAGTGAATAAAACTTTAGGAGAGCCTTACAATTCCCCATAGGGGCTGTGGATGTACATACTGAGATGCTGGATGACAATATAATCTATAAAGCTCTCATGTTCACAGAGGTGTTTCTCTGTAAAGAATGAGGCCATGCTAAACAATGGGAGATTAATCATACCTCTTTCCCTTTCTTCCCACTTATATTGTGGGTCATTAGGTCTCAGGAAGGTGTTAATTCTGCCTTTTATTTGTGTAGATGGAAAAAATAGATGAAAGTTCCACCTGGCTGGTGACTGAGTTACATTAAGATCTGTATCAAAATCAGCATTCATTGGTCCAAAACAACAAAGAAACAATGCTGCTTCTTGGGAGAGGGGGATATTTGTCAGGTTAGGAGGATTTTATGGAAGGATTATTTTGTCAGCTCTGCACACAGCTCTTGCTTCTTTCCGTGGGAGTTACACATGTGAATAACAGACAGGGAAAGCTGGTGCTCCTAAACATCTTTCTCGTTTCAGTGATCTAAATACAGCTTAGATCATCTCAGCTTTGTTCTGGGTTGTTTCTTTCAAGGAGGATTTCCTTCTTGGGAGCTGTAGGGTGAGAATTTAGAATGAAGTAATCAAAACTGAACTGATGAGTTCTGAAATAATGTCTTGCTCCAATGCAAATCCCCTGGGCAGGCCTGCATTTACTTCTATGTGAGCCTGTTCTGTGTCTGGTGTTATTTATTGTGAACCCGTCAGGTCAGCGCGTTCACAACCAGAGCAACAAGTTGCAGTTCACCCTCCTTGCTTTCTTTATCAGATTTTGGTTTATTGTTGCGTTGTTTTGTTGTTGTTGTTTTTTTTTCCCTTGACATGCTGCTGAGAAGTATTTTGTTGTTGTTGTTGAGCTGAGGTTAACAGTGGTTAACTGAATTCTGCTCATGTTTCAAGTGACATTCATCTGTGTGGAGGACAGGGCCACCAATACGAGAGTTCAGTGATTAGATAAGCTGAGCAGAAATCAGAAAGGGGAAGGGAGAAGATCCAACTAAGTGTTTGAACTGAGATAACGTTTAGAGACTGGAAACTTACAACTGAGGGGGAAAAAAACTAGAGGAAATTTAAGTGAAAATAGTCCTCTATTTCATACCTATCACATTTTAAAAAACACTTGAATACTTTGTTATTTTGGTTATTGTCTTGTCTTATCAATATGTACAATTTAGAACTGGTTCTGAATTTAAAATCTTCAGAAGTAGCTTATAAAGACTGAAAGCTTGGAAAGCCTTGTTGCAAAAGCAGTCAATTAGATTATTTCCTTCCAACGGTTTGCAAGAACGGGCACAAAACTTTATTTTTCTTCTACATGTTAAACTGGAAGTTCCATTAAACTGCTTTACTTCATGCCTATTAGGAAGATGGGTTCACTGGTAACTGTTTCCACTGAGGGTTAAGAGACTGTTAAACTCTTCGGCTTTTCTATGACAAATGTTATTGAAGTGTATTGCAAAAGCTATTTTCAAATTTTAAAACAGATTGTCTCTGGAATTATGGTCTTTTACACCATCTTTCAGCTTAGACTAAACTTTTATAGTCAGGATATAAAATTCTGAATGCTTGTAAAAGAAAACTAGGCTGACTGTGGGGTCACAAAGAGCAGTGGTATAATACAGCTCTCAGCCTGGATATACATCTCATCACAGTCCGCTATAAGGAGTAAATATTACAATGACTGTTCTTCCTCATGTGCAGCTGTGTAAACATAATCCAGAACATAATAGTCTTAATGCGTAAATGATATTTTTCTTAATGGGAGAGCAGGGATAGCTCACATGTTGCACAAGTTTTCTTACAAGCATAGCCTTAGCGACAGCTACACCTCCTAATCCCAAGCACTTCAGAAACAGAACACTGGAAATACATCTTCTGGCTACGTGTGAAATTAGAGGGCAGAAGCACAGGGAAATCAAAGTTTGAGCTCTCTTGAGGTAAGCCAAGCTCCAGGGTCTCTGAAAGTTGATGGGAATGGATCAGTGTATTAAAGACTGGATGAAGGACATTTATCATGGATGGTGCAGGGTTACAAAGGTTGGAAAGACAGCCTGCAGGACTCTGGTCCAACCTTCGCATTCAAAGTAGGGCTAGCAGGAGGGAAAAAAATTTCACTCTATTATGTGGCCATTGAAATAAATGCTACCTCTGCTGAACTGCAAGATTGTAGCAGTGCTTGCTCAGCATCTAGATTGAGTTTGATGGACAGCAAGTCACTCTAATATCACCTCAATACAATTTTTTTTTCCTAGATCACAGTGTAAAGTGCATGTAGCAGATGAGTGAAGATTGAGTCTCTTCAGTCACCCTGTTTCTATTCTGCTAGCAGAGTACATATGAATAGCTGCCTTATGACACTTAATATCTATAAAAAACACTTTATTCATAGGCTAATTTTCTGGGGGGAAAAAATGACTTAATACAAAGTTAGAATGTAGTCTGACTTCATGCATCTCCTCCTGGAGAATGGACAGCTGCCTTTCAGGCTTCAGAGCCACGTGTTTTGCCATCTACTTCCCCTTCTCAGAGAATGGACGAAATTAGCAGAAATTAGTGATGGTAGCAAACAAATCTATTCCAGGGTGAGACTAAAGATTTCTAATGATCCAGCTCATTCCTATTGTTGCAACATTATTACATACTTCTTAGCTAGTGCTTAATTGCTCTGCCACCAATGGAGTTAGCAGGAAAACAATAAGATTAAGAATTCTTCAAACGCTCTGCTCTCTTTAATTAGCTCCTGGCTGCAAGGAACTTGGTGAACTACTGGTGAACTCTGGCTGAGAGTTAATGCTTGTAATTTCGTGCTTTTGAGCAGGATCACTGGTATTTCCTGATAGCGTTTTTGGCCTTGAAGGTGCTGGATAATCTGTCCGCTAGAAAGGGTGTTGATACTGCCCTATTTGTTACATAGATGGTCAGGTGGCAGTGCTGAAGGGAACACCTCAAACTGTAGCAAACAAACAAACAAACAAAAAAAACCGAGAAGCCCTGGATTACTGCACCAGTCCTCCTCAATCTACTGCTTTCCTTTTCCATGACTGCTCTGCTTCCAGCCTGACTCCCCACGGAGCCCTCAATGTGCAAGGTTTGTAACTCCATGGTAGTCTTGATGGAGGCATCGAGGGGTTATCAGCATGAAAATAGGTTAGAATGAGTGATTAGAAATTTTCTGGAGGACAGTATGACAGGATGAATCTCATGGGCAGGAATTATTTTCCCTCCTATAATCCCAGGGAACCTAGGAGTTTCAATTAGGGCAGAAGTGCTCTGCATTTTCACACATCAATCTTTCATTGGCCTCACATCAATCATTCACTGGTTTGTGCAAATAACTTCTCTCAAACAATCTTCCTCCATCAGAAACAGGCACTGTCATCTGCAAACATGCTTGAATATTTCATTGTTGCCAGATGATGTTTTCTTGTTGAGGCTTTTTGTGTGTTTCCTGAATGACATGGAAAGGTAGTCCCTGTGCTCTCTGCCCTAATGAGACTGGAAAGCCAAGGTAAAGCCAGGCAGTTGCTGGTGCTGCGTCCTAGAAAACCTTTTCTCTGTGATCAGTGAAAGGACAGACAAGAGGAACTGCAAACAGGGAGTTAGTTGTTCCCTTTTTTGACTACTTCAGCCACATCCAACCTAGCTGATATCAATAGTGGTTGGGGCAATGACAAGGGTATCTCCAGTAGAATAAACCCCCCTGTAATTCAGGAAAAAGTTTTAGTGATCTGCTACTCCACCTAGGCTATCACAAGTCTATGGAGCCAGATAAGATCCACCGGAGTGAGCTGATGCATGTGCTTGCCAAGCCACTCTGGACAGGCTCAAGAAGACAAAGTGCTGTATCCTGCATTTTAGTCACAGTAACACCATGCAAATGCTACAGACTTGGGGTGGTAGCTGGGAATCTGTGCAGAGAAAAAGGATCTGGTAGTGTTGGATGACAGCCAGCTGAACATGATCCAGCAGTGTGCCTAGGTGGTCAAGAAGGCCGATGACATCCTGGCTTGTATCAGCAATAGTGCAGCCAGCAGGACTAGAGAGGTGATAGACTCTGTACTTGGCACTCTGTGAAAAAGGACTTACTGATGTCCAGTTTGGACAACATGTTCACCCCCTTCTCAGAGAAGAATATTGTAGTTGTAATTGCAAGTGCATCTAAGATGTCATTTTTATTCCTAATAACGCAATTATCATCGTGTTCAGTGACAGTAAACAGCTTCTAATATGTAGTAGACTAATTGGATTCAGGTCTTTTTTTTAAGTGCATCAGTAGATGAAAAATACAAATTAACACCATCTTCCTTTGCTGCTGTGGTCATAGATGTTTCCCTCTGAAATTGCAACAGTTCCTGAAGACATGTTGAATGTCTGTTTTTGCTCTCTGTCTCATCGTGTTTTTTCTCAGTCCTCTGCTCTTACAGTGGAAAAGGCTTTGAAATCAACTGCTGAAATGTGGTTCAGTTTATGGTTCATAAAGGGCTTTGGGAAACTATTTTGTATAGAATGCATGATATAAATATAGGCAGCATATTTATTCCCTTTTCTTAGTTTTAAAACGATACTATTAAGTGGCAAACACATCAAATGGGTAACATAGCTTACTGGAGCCCTACCTAACAAAAAGCACTTAAGTGGATGCTTAAAATTAAGCAGGTGATTTAATCCTCTCTTATACAGTTCTAAAACACATGCATAAGTCTCACTGAAGTCAAAGCAGGCACATTAAAGGTAAGTATATGCTAAGCACTTTGTTAAATCAAGACCTAACTCTACCTATAGTCATATCCATTTCTAATTCTGAAAAACAAGAATGTTGCAAGAGGCAGTGACATCTCAACTTCTGCCCCGATTAAATAAGTTAAAAAATCATGAATCCTAAAGCAATTACATTGCTATCATATTTCTTTCCCTTTAGATTAATCTGAAGTTTGATATGCCTTTCTATAGGATTAATATCTTAACAGCAAGGTAATAGGTAGTATGACATTTAATCTCTTTGATTAAATTCCATACTAAAACTGTCCTATAAATAAAAGAAACAATTGAGGCAGCCATAAATTATCTTCATTGTTGCAAAGTGATGGATTTAGTGGTAACAGAGGATAAAATCTCATGAGCTCATTAAAAGCTATAAGGGCTTCTTCCTTCTGCAGACCTAAAAGACATGGCCTACGGCAGGCTTTTCCACGTTCCTTTCATTTAATGAGCAGAAACATTAAGAGGAAATAGAAGATTCTGTATGTACCCACCTATTTCGTTTTCTGCTAGTGATAACCAGATCCGAAAAGGGATCCTCTGCCTCAGGTTTTATCTTGCATACCTACTGTGGACTCAGCACTATATGTCTAATGAAAGGCAATATACTTTTGGTTAATAGCCAGGATCAAATCATTTGGGGATCTGAGTCTACCACTGACCTCCACTGTGACCTTGGGCAAGTCGATGATGGCAAATTTTCAAGAGCTCAGCACTGACCATTGCAGTCAGCTCACAATGTATTAGCTATAGCCATAGTGCCAAATTAATAAGGTTTGGATGCAGTCCAGTGGACTGTGCTCTTCAAAATATTTGCTTAGAAGCATCAAAAGATGCTTATCACTGACCTGCTTAAAATCTGCATGCAGAAGCATGTCCCAAACATCTCAAGGCTCTGCTGTACCCGAGATGTACCTGAAGGATCCATTTCTTCTTATGCAAAACAAGCAGAAGATTGTGCCCAATCAGAAAAACTTTACTTAACGTAACAAGGTACCACCTCATCCTCTTCAATTAGAGAACCATTTTTACTGCAGATACTGATGTCCTTTTCCTTTCAGTTCAGGAATAGAAGTTTTGGCAGCTGCCAGAAGGAGAATGTGGACAAGCCTTTCATCTGAGTTTCTAGGACTTTCAATGGCTTCTGGCAGTGCATTCATTCTTCCTGTAATCAGTGTCCCTTTGGCCACTTAGAACAAACTGTCACTGACATGAAACCCATCCTCTAGAAAGGACAGCACAGCTTCACACGCTGTGATTTAGGGTCCTATTGCACTGTCTGCCTATGATGTGTGTGGTCCCTAAGGATGGAAATTGACATTGCTTAAAAAAATCAGCCTATTCATGTGATTAGAGATTCAAATGCATGCTTTCTGCAAATATGCATTTTTAACATAAAAGGCTGCCAGCAGGGAGGACTCCCATGGTGCAGTTTGTAGGATCTTGTAAGAATTTAGTGAGATTAAGTTCCTGTAAATTCCTTGAAGCATCTATACAACCTACAACACAGTTCTGCAGTGTGTTTTGTCTACTGAAACACTGCTAGGTCTTCCTCAAGTACCGCTGTCAAAACAGCAGGGCCTGCAATGCCAGGAACATCCAGATTCCTACTTGGGGGGGGGGGCTATGGGGAAAAGCCTTACTGTGAGTAGTGTGGGTGCTGCTCTGCAGGAACAGGCTGAGTGATCTTCTCTGCCATCAGCAGAGACCAGAAAGCTTGTTTCAGCGTACTTAAACAAAAGTACAAGTGCATCCTGACCAAAGAATTTCTATCTCTAATCTCAGTTGTCTACAGCCACTCTTCCTTAAATCACACAAAGTCTGTCTTTGCAGAGATCCACTGATGGCGGAAGCATACTAAAAAATCCTGTTAAATCACTCCATTCTTGAACTGCTTTTTAAAAACTTTGTTCTGTCTTCCTGAAGTCAATTATTTAAACATGTTCTGTTCTGACCATTTCCCTTCATAATATATTTTTGCTGAAGAAGCTATAAAAGGATAGCCAATGTATTCTTGACTGTCCTGTTCAGCTGTGCATTCTTTGATTAATATTCCAAGAAAAATTCCCACATCATGTAGCTAAATACAGTTATTCAAACCAAAGAAAATGTCTGCTTTAAAATTTGTTTGGAAGGCAATAGTTTAGAATGGATGAACCAGAATACAGTGAGCTGAAACAAGACAAATTTGATGTAGTTAAGCTTTGTTTTTGTTGTTGTTTTCTATTTGTTTTAGTTCCTTTTCCCCAAAAGCACTTCATCACTTACTGGTATATGCTGATTTGCACCTGTAAATGGCATACAACATTTTCTGCATGGGCTACTTTCCTGTTATCTGCTTTCGATATCTCCGTGTACCTTTCAAATCCTCCTGCCATATGGGTTTCAAGCACTTGGAACTAGCGAGTTTACAAGGTTCGTGTAGGTGAATGTTCAGAGGAACTTCTTTGTTTACCTTCATTGTTTGTACATCTATTGAGCCAAGTGCCTGAGAGATGCTGCGGACGTTAATATTTACTAACATCACTGGTGAAGAAAAACACTCAGCTTCATGTAGGCCTCAGCCAATTTTTTTCCCAAAATTTTGCTCTTATTGCTTATTTCATCTAAGAAAACTGCTGTAACACCAAAGACTATCGCTAGAGTCACCTTGAGGGGAAAGACTTCAGCCTATAGACACTCCACTTTTATATTGGTATTTAGGTATTGTTTTGGAGGTTCTCCATGAAATGTTAAGACTTTTTTCCCTTAAGCGCTGCATTAGTGTATCTCAGGTTGGCTTGCTGAACTATTCAAAGGATCAGTCTGCATGTTTTCCTTCCAGATCTTCTTTGATTTATTTGTGTAGAGGATTTAGAAAATGAGATACAGAACAGGGACTGCAGACATTGCTGGCAGTGGTCTTGGTCTAGCTGGAGGCTTGAAGAATGAGTGAAAGCTCCAGATACACAGCAACATATGTCAAGAGGCAATACAATGGAACTGCAAATTCTAAAGTGGGGTTGAGCTACACAGAAAAGGGATTTACTGGATATATTTCAACTGACCAGGAGGTAGAATTTGATGACATCCTAGGGTTGACCCTTTTAATATAGACAGATTTGAAAAGAAATATTCTGCCTTTTATGTAATGGCAAATACCCTTGAGGAGTAGGATTGTCAAACAGTGATAATCCTCTGTGTTTATTTCCAAGTGGAGAATTAGTGGTGTTGGGACTGGAATGTTTCTGTCTAGCTAACGAGAGAGCAGAAGTACCACTGTATGTCTTCCTTGCCATTCACTCCTTCCTCCTCAGGCTAGGAAGCCTGAGTTCCCAATACTCCTATTCCACTGCTATGTAGTTTTTGTCGTTTGTTTGTTTTTTTTTTTTAATCTATCAAGTTCTTATGATAAACAGGTTTGAGTAAACTTTTTTCAGTTCTGTGGATCCCATGAGAGGTGGAAAAAAAGGAGGGCTAAATATATAAAATAAATTATTCATTCCAAGTTATTTACCCAGCTCTACTTATTTGTTCTCATTTACTTCCTTTTACTTAAAGTAGATCATTCATCTTCTCCTCTTTCCTTAAGAGATATTTCAAATGTTTTTTTAATCACTCTGTACATATGAAAATGTAGTTAGATATTACCATCATTCTGCTGCTTGGGAAGCCCACAACTAGTATTACATACATTGAAGTAAATAAACCTCATTAGTTTTGTTAACTCCATTAATCATAGTCAGCAACATTAATGAAGCCTGCTTTGCTGTCAGAGTTGGGAATAATTTTTCTCATTATTAACTTTTGTGGATTCAGTTCTCTGCAAATTTGTCTTCCAGTACTACTATATGCCATACAAGGTCAAAATTTTACTGTGATTTTTTGAAACTTAAGTTTACAAGAATAAAATCTTTTAAAAGTATTTTGAAAGGTTATGTGCTTGATCACAGAAGAAACCAAGAATCAGAAAGTGAGTGGGTCAAAACGAAAAGAGCGCAGAGTTAAGCGTCTACTTCAGTTGTCATGCTATACCTCCCATCTGATGGAGGTGCCTTTGAGTGCTGGGCCCCAAATCTCTAATGGAATTTAGTTGTAGGAGTGCTGAGTCTGATGTAATGGTCTATACTTGGAGTTCTGAGGAGCTTTCCAGTCTGCAGAATTAGTGTTTTCTGAAACGCTTGAACTTTACCATAGTGTTTCATAACAAGATTCTTGCCGTACATTTATAGACTAGGATTTCCACATTTGGAGGGTACAGGAGGATGCTATCATAGCGACTATTTTAATGATATGGTAACACCAGTTTCTGCTTTTGATGATAATTTTTATTTTCCAAATATCAGACAGTCTGTTTTCTGGCATGCGTTAGAATTGGCAGCATCTAAATTACATCTTCCAGTAAAACTTTGCAGCTAAAAGCAGGAATAACCAGTGACATGAAAGAGATAGTTTTGCTTGGTACTGGACTATTCACATTAATACACACCAGCCTTCTGTATGTTCCTCTATTTCAGTTCCAATTACAAAATGCTCAGTGTTAAATGTCCATGTTGAGTTTGAGGGCCGATTAATTTGAATATCCTTAAAGAACAAAAACCTGATGTGTCTCCTGTGTGGCACTGCCTCAGTCAGGAAGCCTTGAGGTGTTTCCCTGGTCTCTGTCCTTTGCAAAATAAGATATATTTTGTTCTTACATAATCAGCTTGTGGTAAGACTCGGGTAGGGTGAAGAATTTTAAAACGGCACTTTAGAACTGAATAATTGACTGCCTGAGCCTTTATGTCACATCCCTTTAAACTGCTCTGTGGCTACCTTCCCCAATTTCTTTGAGCAACTAATGCTGAGTATTAGTTTAATGGGTCATAGTCACTGATTAGGTCATAAATACAGCAATCTCATAAATGAGGCTTAAAACAAAACAACTATTCAGAAGACTAAAACTCAGCACAGCAATACAAAATAGCATGGATCTCTTGGCCCTCCTGTGTAGAGTCAGCCTTTCCTTGGCTTATTGCTTTTTCTTTGCGCTGAAAGGAAGAGCTGCTCACTCCTTAAAGACGTTACAAAGTCTTGCACCATTCTTTTTTGCCCCCTTTGTCTTGTTTTGGTTTTGTTTTGTTTTGTTTTTTGAAGCCAGGAGGAGCAGGGTTGAGGGGCTGTCACTGTGGAAAGATTTGAAATTGCTTTAAAATTGCTTTAAGACCACCAGGATCTCATTTGTTTTGCCAAGTATCAGTGATATTCCTGTTCTACAGCAGGCTGGTATGTCGTACATTGGCCAGAGTTTCTAAGAGGAAAGGCTACAAATGAAAGCTACTTCATTATTGCAGTGCTTTATTGAAGTCTTTGAGGGGTAACTAAGGAGGTATTTACACTGACCTTTACAGCACTGGCCTGAGGCTCAAAGCAGCACAGCAATATTCATTGCCAGTGAAGCTCTGCTTACAGGTTTGGTGCTGGAGCAGGCGGAGGGAAGCAGGTTGTTACAGCAGTGCCCTTAAAGGTTTCCAGGAATTGATGCCTCAGATCTGATATGCACAAGTGAATGGGGGGTATTTGCAACTCTTTTTGTGTATCTCAGCCCTGCTCTGCATAGATGTCACTTTGCCATATAATGGTGACATCTTATTCAGACTATAACATCTGAAATTGCAGAGCTTTTTTTTATATCTTGCAGTCCCCTGAACCAGAGCTGATAAATTCATAACAAGGAAAATGGCATAAAGACAGGGTCTTGAAGGCATCTGAGCCCAGCTCACAGGCAGAAAGCAGAGACACAGCTTTCAGAGTGAGCAAGAGATCAGAACGAGAGATATGTCAGAAAATGTGACCAACTGCATGCAGATGAATATGATGAATCAAGTCCTGAAGCTCGTGAGATTTTAAAGCAAGTTTTGTTATTTTTATTTTTCTGTCTCGGCAGTTCTCCCAACAGACCTCCTGTTGAGCAACAGAAAATCAGTCTGTGGTACTGAAAATAGAATGGTCCTGCCTAGCCCAGAAACAAGATGATCTTGGACAGTAAATGCAATCTTTTTCATTAAGAAATAATCAATCTCTTTTACTATTTCTGTGCTGGGTGAGTTCTATTATGCTTTCTGAGTTTTCCCTTTCCTCACCTCCTTATTTGCCTAAATCTTCCCTGATTGTCACATTCAAGTATGTGACATTTTCCTACCCAATTCTCATGAAATCTTTCCAGAATTGATGATCAGGGTAGCCTGAGGAGACAGAGGAAAGAACCTATCATCTTGGATTTTCTTTGGTGGTTGAAAAGCAGCAGTCCCAGTAATTGTACTAATTCCTGTTATATTCCAAGCAGTCTGTTCTGAGAGAAGCATAGCAAGAAGTAGGAAGGAAACTTTCCCAGAGTGTGGTTGGGAAATTAATGCATTGACCCTGACCTTCGCAGAACCATAGAGTGGCTTAGGTTGGAAGGGACTTTAAAGACCGTTGAGCTCCAACACACCAGCTCTGGGCAGGATTGTCACCCACCAGATCAGGCTCCCCATTCCATCTGGCCTAGAATACCTGCAGGGATGAGGCATCCACAGCTTCTCTGGGCAGCCTTTTACAGTCGTTGTTGAAGTCAAGTTGCTAGAGGTGTAGAGGTGACAAATCACTTGTTCCTTCATTCAGTGGGGCCAAAGCAATCTCCTGGTTGGCTTCTGGAGATGTGGAAATCAGGTGGGATTGGTTCCTTCCTGCCAAGACAGCAGTTCCGCACAAGAGTTTTCCCCTCAAGGCAGAACCCTCTTGTGCCTGTTCCTGAGGGTTATTCTGTACAGGGCACAGCTAAATGACTGGTTTGAAGATCACTTTTCATAGTGCCTTGGCTGGTGCTTCCATATTTGAAGGCGATCTGCTGTCTCCAGGCATACAGAAGTCCCACAAGTCATTTCTGAAGATAAGTCCCTTGGGGATTTACTTTACCTTGTAACTTTTAGGGCCGTATTCTTTACATCCATGAAAAATGAGTCCTGAAGCTTATTTGGTTCAAGAGTAGGGTCTTTAAAATAACAAAATGTTTGAAGAGTTAATGAAATCCAGACTGTGAGCAGTAGAAGCTGAGCTGTATCTCTGATATTGTTTTCCTTTTGTTGTGGATTTGCTCAGGAATGTTAGTAGTATCAGTTTCTTGCATTTTGAGTTTTACCTTCAAGGAAGTGTGACTCTCTTAATGAAGCATAATTTCCAAGGACAGGCCTCCAAGGCGGGATGTGCCAGAGAAGACAAACCAGAATGTGTATTTCTTATTAGATCTATGGAAGCACTGTTCTCAGGACTGTCTGAGGGTCAGAGAGGGGGAAAATGTATCCTAAGAGCCATGTATCTGACAGCCTGTGCAAGATTTTCTGCAACAGGGAAAAGAAGCACCTGAAGTGTCTGTCTGTGAGATGATGAGCCTCCCATCACACAGCTGGATCCTGCCTTTCTACCAACTGTGGTTTCTATTCTGCATATAGATAGACATCAGAGGCATGCAGTGTAAATAAGAATGCTGTCAATCTACTGTAACTTTATTTAAGGCTTTCTCATCACGCCAAAATTTCAGGATATTTTTGTTCTATTTCAGATTCTGAGCCAGCCACCTTAGCACTCAGACAGGTCTGGCCTTGCTGAATTTAAGTTGTTTGGATGAGCTTTCATTCCTTTTAACATAATGAAAACCAGAGAGTGAAGTGAGGGGATCAAAGTTAAAATGAGTTCATTGTAGTGCAGATGGAGCAAATTTCAGATTTAGGATGAAAGTCCAATTACAGTACGGCTTGATGAAGATTTGTTATCTGCACAGAAATGTATGAGCAAAACTTCCTGCATGACAAAGTTTAGTCATACCTGCTTTAAATAATTCCATTCATTTAAAAAAAAAAAAAAAAAAAAAAAAAAAAAAAAAAAAGGAATTACTTTAAAGGAACATTTATTAAAAAATAAAAAAGTAGTACATTGGGGCTTAGCAAAGAGGAAAAGACAGGATTGAAAGAAGCTTTTCAGCTAGGCAGATAAGCCTGGAAACAGGAGGCATAATGGACTTAGAGATCTGTATGGAATCAGGGTCACCAGTGAATTTAAGGAAAACAAGGTGAGAGGATCAGTCACACGCCCAGCAGAAGCATATAAGGGCTTTTGTTCTTTTTTTTTTTTTCAACTGGAGAGAAATGCAGGAGGTTTTGTAGGAAAGCAGTGTCTGCAGTGATAAAGCATCGTGTAAACCTTGTAATTCTGAGCCTCCTGTGAAGTGTGCCAGAACTGCAGCAAAAGGAGCGCATGGCAGACTTGATCGACACTTTGCCAAGGGAGGGCATGAGCGCAGGGATGAAAGGGTTGCCGTGCTCTCCTGGCAGCTCGGATGTCATGCGGAGATAAAGGTTACTGCTTGTAACAAGTCTAATTTTCCAGGGAGAAAGCACGCAACACCACAGCTCTTCACATATGGAAAGTTTTAGTGGAGCAGTGAGCTGGGTACATGCAGGCTTCAAGACTAACAGCAACAACAGAGCCAAGCTCCCTGCTGTCACTGCTCTGCTTGCAGAAATTGCATGCTGCTCCTATCTGGTAAATGTGTGGGGATGTGAAAGGAAGGTGATGCTCTTTGAAAAGTGATGTACCCTGCAAACAGGAATCCTCACCTTGTCGCTGTAGGGATGTAACACTGGACTTTGTGGTGCTTTGATGTTGCATCAGGATCAGAACTAATGCTGGCCACTCTAGGGCTGGGAAAGGCTCTGAAGCTGCAAGGTGTTGTCCAGGCAGGGTCACCAGTACTCTTACGCTCTTCAAAGCTCAACCTCATGCACCTGCGTTATTACTTTGAAATGTTCAAAACATAATGAATTTGACTCTCCCAGTTTCACTCCCTACTAGGAGCTGATTCCTTCACAAAGATCATAGCGTGAACTGGGAGAAGACATTTCATTAAATTATTAGAAGTTTCACGATCAGATTGTTACATCGGGCAAAATGGGCAATTCTACATTTTACTCAGTATTAAATATTTCATCTTTAAATTCGCCAGCAAGGCCATCTTTGTGCAAACCTTTGTGCTAATGAGAAGTTAGAAAAACTGAATATGATTTGGTCATCTCACAGTTCACAGGAGGTGGGTGAACTCGCTCTTTCCAAGCCCGCCTAGCAATAGATCGATAGGATTATTTCAGTGCTTGACTGCCAGCTGCTAAACCTCCCAGCCTAGTCACCTAAACACTCATTTGGGCACCAAATTCTCTCTCAATTAGAACACGGGAGGAAGGATGGGATGAAATGGTGCTGCCCTGGAATGGGCTGTCCAGGGAGGTGGTGGGGTTACCATCCATGGAGGTGTTCAGGAGCTGTCTGGATGTGACACTGAGGGACACGGTTAGTTTTTCTTGGGGTTTGTTTTTTTCAGCTTTCTGCCCTCCCCGCGCTGCAGCAGGAGGGCAGCAGGGCTTTCCCCGCCTGTGCAGCCCTGCGGGCGGCTGCAGCCACTCGTGGATGACTCGTGCCACCGCGCGGTGCTGCTGCCGCACTGCCGCCGTGCTCAGCCTGTAGCCCGAAGCCCCACAAGCACTGCCTTCGGGCTGCCACTGCCTGCGCGGCTTCCCACCTACCGGTGTATTAAGAGCTCTCAAAGAGAAAGCACGAAGTGGCCGAGAAAGCAGGCAATGGGGTCTGCTGAAAAATGGCTTCGAACGCACCCCTGACACAAGAGGCAGTAAAAACCCAAAACGAGGATACTCCTTTTTGTGTTACGGATCTGATATTTTCATCTGAGGGACGTGAGGAAACAGCGTTGTTTTCTTAGCAATCAGTGAGCAATCTTTGCATCCCTGAAATCAGACCAGGGCAATATTCTGCTCAGTTGGCTCCTGGCATGTGCTGAGTTCTGGAAGACTTTCTCACTATGTAAATGATGTAACATTAGCGTGGTTAATGAGGAAATAGATGCTTAATGGCATTCTAACATATTTTCTAAATTGCATTATGTTTTTCAGGAGACTCCAACAGGGAATGATCTGTCTCACAGACTTGAACCCTCACAGTTTTCCCTGGTTTCCTGAAGAAGCAGTGTTTGCAGCAGTGTAAGTATTTCTGCCATACTTTCTTTCTGTTTGACTGTCTTTTGCACAGTAGAAGTTTCAAAGATTCCAAATTCCCCTTACATTTTACAAAAATATGAAAAGATCAGAGAGGCACTCCTAGTAATTTACCCAGATTAAAGAGTGGAGCAAGAACTGACCCTTCATTAGGTATCAAAGCATGCTCTTGGGAGGGCAGCTGGAAGACACAAGTCTGCAGAATTGCCATCTTCTTTTGATCTGCTGGTCATAAGATGACACGTTATTCTTCCCTGGGCACACAAAGACAAAGGTGGAAATCACAGGTAATTCTCACACTTCCGCAGTTTTGTAACCTGAGTCATTTTTGTAAGGTCATAATAATACTCTCAACTTGTTAACGATGGCAACATTAGGTGTGCTTTTTAGGTCTAGATAATTCTGTTATCATTTCTATTAAATGATATTTATTTATTTATTTTTGTAACCAGAAATTACGCTGAAAATCTGTCACCCAGTATTTATGTGAAAGAATGGCCTGGGTTGAAAAGGATCACAATGATCACCGAGTTTCAACCCACATGCTATGTGCAGGGTCACCAACCACCAGTCTAGGCTGCCCAGAGCCACATCCAGCCTGGCCTTGAATGCCTCCAGGGATGGGGCATCCAAAACCTCCTCGGGCAACCTGTGGTTGGCTTAGCAGTAGGGATTTTGAATGACAATCTAAAGAAAGAACTCCTCATGATAATGAATTTATACATATGAGGCCCAGTACTGATCTCTATGTTCCTAATGAATATTAGCCTACCTAGCATGTGGTCACAGTCAAGCCAGTCAAATACCTAAATTACCTGTAGGTAATAGCTAAATCTTGAAATCGGTTAATTAAAAAAAAAAATATCCAAACGTGACTAAAAGTATGTACCATAAAAAGAGGTGATGAATTACAAGGAGATCAGAAAGGGGGCCAACAGTATCAAGTCATTCTTAGTTTTTATTTGTTTTTATTGATATTCAGATCTTTTCAATCATAGGTTTTGGAGTTATTAAATAACAGGTTGAACGTGCCTGCACTATATGTAGGCCAAAATAGAATATTTCTATACAGCCATACACGTTCCTTTTGATTCATTTCACCTCCTCTTTCCTGCTCTAATTGTCTTCAGGAAGTTGTTTTGGCAATTTATTTTTTTCCCAGTAACTAGGGGTGAGTGCTTCCATGCTGATTAGCAATTCAGTCAATTCCATCTTCTATTCACTTTTGGTTTTATTTCATCTTCTCAATTTCATCTGCTTTTGGCTTCTAGAAACAATTCACTTTGTCTTGAAGATTTTTTTCTTATTATTAATGCAATGCCTCATTAGGTAAATCTTTGCTTAGAACACATCCTTCACACTCACCACTCATAGGCATCCACTGAAAGGCAACCGCCTCTGATGTGTATTTAATGGCTAATGAAAGTCACTTTTAAAAAAAAAAAAAAAAAAAAAAAATGATTCCTTCCACAGAAGTCAAAAGATTCAAGATGGACACATCATCCCCTTCTCTTCATTTATATTTTCTTTCAGTTTGGGGTTTGTTTGTTTGTTTGTTTAATGTTTTGTTTTTTAAAGTAATGGTTGTTGGTGTTCTCGTTATTCGAACTGTGTGTGCCAATGGGTTGGCAAAGCTGCTGTGCTCTGCCCCCCTGGGCTGGAAAAGGAAGCTCCTGTCCAGGCTCCAAAGATCTCCAGTGACATTAAAAGAGATTTTCATGAAGTGGAAGGCAAATGCTACTAAAAGCTGTAATTTTTACTCTTAAGAAATTATGCATATTTAACAGGATGTCTTTGAACTCATGCCACCTAAGTAGAAAAACAAACAGCTTTGTTGAGAATTTGAGGATTATTTTACACAAGAATTTAATTTCTTTAAATAGAAATGAATATGGATGAGGATATTTGAATAGGTTCTGTGTGTTCATCAGTCACAATTGCCAAGCAGGGACTAATCTTAGTGATTAGTAAGGGTAGTGACAAAAATATGCTTGTACCCTGCATGCCTCCTGATTGGCAGTTTATCGCTCACAGAGAACCAGATGTCAAAAGCCATATGCTAACATTCAGCACAGAACAATCCTTTGGTTTACACTCCAAAATGCACCAATGTTGACAGTGTTGAACAGTGCAAACAGCGGTCTGAAAGAGAATAGAGTGTTCAGGGAAAAGGAGTGTTCATTGCAGCGCTTGGCAGAGGGGGGAGTAGGGGATTGAGGGGCTGCTCTGGGCTCTGCCCCAACTCCTGACATCTTGACATCTTGTGACAGCCATCAGTGAAGGGCAGATGCAGCAGTTTACCCAAACTGCACTTTGTATTATTTGGCCTAGGAATTAATTTTCCTTTATACAGTGCCTGGCAGTGTCATCCCATCTATTTACTGCGGCGAAGCAATGAGCTTACTGAATAAGAACACAAGAGAAAAAGTATAAAGCAAGAAGTACATTTTTAAAAAAAAAAAAAAAAAAAAAAAAAAAAAAGCAGATATCAATTACTTTGTCTTGAGTTTAGATAGGATTTCAGTCCTTGATCCTCCTGAGCTGGGGGAGTTTACTTTTTACTGGACTTGTGAGTTTAGAATACGAAATTAACAGTGGATTTTTTTTCTGTTACCACATGCTTATAAAGATAATACAAATGATAAAGCAGAGGGGAAAAAAAAAAAAACAACACAGAATAACTCATACAGAGGCAAAGCCAGATTCCACCTTAAATTAAAACCTCTGCTCCCAAATCAAAGCAGCCCAGGGTATGACCAAGGCTCCCTTCATTCCAGTGTAGCTCCAGTGGAAACACTCCAGCACCATGAGCCCAAGATGTGATTACAGCAGTTATTACTAACTATAGCCGTAACACCAAGGAGAAAAGTGCCACAGACATCAGACAATAGGGGCAACAAGGGGCTGGCTTTTCTCCCTACAAGCCAGGCAGTAGCAATTCAAAGAACTAGCAAGATTTCCACTCTGCAGTCCTCATCAGCAATTGAGAGCAATGAATAGACCCACCCAGCTGGTATGAAAGGTAATGGTGTTCTGCAACATGCTGCTGCAATCTCCCTAGCATTATTTTAATGTTTCAAGTTCTTCTAGTTTCTCAAGAAAAATCTTTTCTCTTTCAAAGATCAGTTGGGATGAACCGCAGTCACTGTAGCTGCTCTTAAAAGCTGTTATTCTAATTTTATATCCCATTTTCTTGTACAGAGACTAAGATGAGCACAATTTTGTGCCTGTCTGATTTCATCTGCAATTGCATCTATGGCCGTGCTGTAAATGATAAGAGTCTCTTTGATTCATTTCTATTCCAGGCTGTCTTTGATGCAAGACAAGGATAAAAGCCTTATACAAAAGATCACTCAAGTTCTTTTTCTTCAAGATAAAAACTTGGATTTCTGTATCTAGAAGACACTTGAATTTCAAACTTGCTTTTGGGCACTTGCTTTGAGGGTGTTGGTCTGGAACATATTTAAATTTCAAGAGAAGATAGGCAGATCCTGCTCTTGTAGAGGTGCTGTGCAGCTAGAGTGAGCTTTCCCTTTGCAACAGGGCTTTACAGTGCTCTCTGACTCATTTCTTATCAGGGCACTTAGGGAGCACACCTGCACTGAAGAAAGAGCTGGTCAGGCCTCATCTGCAGTGCTGCATCCAGTTCTGGGCTCCCTGGTAAAAAAAAAAAAAAAAAAAAAAAAAAAAAAGACAAGGATCTCCTGGAAAAGAGTCCAGTGGAGAGCTACAAAAATGGTAAAGGTCTTGGAGCAGCTGAGTGATCTGGTTCTGTTCAGCCTTGATAAAAGAAGACTGAGAGGTGATCTTATGAATATTTATAAATATCTTAAGAGTGGGAGCCAAAGGGACATGGCCAACCTCTTTTCAGTGGTCTGTGGAGACAGGACAAGGGGAAACAGCCACAAACTGGAGCATAGGAAGTTCTTCACCAATATGCGAAGGAACTTCTTCACAGTAAGGGTGACGGAGCACTGGAACAGGTTGCCCAGGGAGGTTGTGGATTCTCCTTCTCTGGAGGTATTCAAGACCCACCTGGATGCCTACCTGTATAGCCTGAGGTAAGGGGCCTGCTTGGCAGGGGGTTGGACTCAATGATCTCCAGAGATCCCTTCCAACCCCTACAATTCTGTGATTCTTTACCCCACTTGACCTGATCCCTGCTAGTTTTTGAAAAGTTGCATAAAATCTTGCTGTAAATCGTAACTGATTTGCCCCTTTAAGCACATAAATACCTGTAAGAATCCACATGAAAATCCTGAGCTGTCAAGCATCTCAGTGTTTGAAGGACTCCACGATTATCTTACTACTAGTTTAGATCAAACTTTTTAAAGCTGTAGGAATATAGGGAACCATAACTTCACAAAGAGCTAATGATCTCTAGGGATGTTAATTAATTTCTGCCTGCTAAAAATCACTTGACTTTGGATTTAACAAAGATGAGACTTCTCTTTTATTTGTCACAAGGGTATATGTTCCGCACTGTTAACTCTAGTATAATGGATATGTTCAGCATATTCTCTAAGAGGTTATTTCATTTTAAAACATCTAATACCTCCAAACATAATGAGTCTTGGGGGAAAAGTCTCTCAGGTTTGGGTCACTGAATCTTACCAAGTAATGCAAACAGTACGAGTCACAGCCTTATAAGCCCTCAGTCTGCAATTCTTTTGAAGTACCTTTTTATGTCTGAGTCACTATGCTAGCAAGGGCACTTGTTAAGGGAGAACAGTACTTTCAGAGAGGTTATCTGGGGTCTGCGTGTTAAGCTAACTTAGAATGACCCTGCTATGACTGAGACTTTCTATATTTACTTGAAACCCCATCCTGTATCCTGGTTTGACTCCCAGCTAAACTCAGAGTCTGCTTTATGATCACAAAAATAATGACCCAGGTCAGTATGGGGGACCCAAAGGAGAATATTTTTTCAAAACGGGAGCTAGGTATTCCTGTTAACTGCAAGATGCATGGGCTGGGACACCTCCAGATGCTGCAGTGATTGGCTGGGCTGTACCAGAACACCCAGGCTCGTGGATGTGCAAGTAGCAGTGAATGAAGACAAATGGGGTGGGAGAAAATGGAGTTTTGTATGTTTTCATAGCTTTCACAATTTGAAATAGCATCCTGGTGTCTCGAGGGATGCTTATTCAAGGTAAAATTGAGAGTATGGTTGGGTATTGCTAGGCTTGCTTTCCAAATGGATTGTCCCTAAAAATCAATATTGATTGAGCAAGACATGGGCTCATCTTTTTCCTGACACCCTTCTGGCTCTTTACCTTAAGTCCTTATTTCCTGTTACGGCATCCCTCATGGGGTCTTCTGAGAAGCAGCTGTTGCTGATGCCTATTTTGTTTCCTGTCATGGGGAATAGGCAGATGGAAGCTTCAAATTTCTTCTTAAATACAAGACATGAAGAAATGAAAAGCTTTCATAGACAATGGTAATTTCTAACCACACCAGAGACCTAATACTCTGTTTGTACCATATGTGATCGAAGTGCTAAGCTTTAAGAAAGAGCCAACAGTACAAAGTGTGGGAACAGAAAGAACTTATCTTTACTCAAAATGGTCTGGTGAGATGCTCAGCTGCAGAGAGAAGCAAGAGGATGTGGTAGAGAGAGCTGGCTTCTGTGAATGTCCAGGTGTGAACAACTAGAAAGGTGTTCATCTAGTAGAATCATAAAACTGTTTAAGTTGGAATGGACTCTTAAAGGCCATCCAGTCCAACCCCCCTTGCAATGAACAGGGAAACCTGCAGCTCCATCAAGGAGCGCCCCATTCAGCCTGACCTTGAAGGACAGGCATCCACCACCTCTTTGGGCTAAACCATCACACTACAGCTTTAATTCAGAGGTGTAAGAGCTTTTTTCAATTCTACAGCCCTGCAAAGCTGCCCATATGGCAATTCTTGGAGCTTTTGGGAAGCCAGATTTGATCCCAGAATCAAAGCACTCTGCTCCTCTTTCTGAATTCTCTGCTTATAAGGGCAGATACAGGAGCCAGATAGACAAGGGATTAAATTTTAATGCTTACTGATGCCCTGAGCTTTCTCCAGCTCCAACCGGGCTGTTTCCTCCCTGCGTATAGCGTGAAGCACTTGAAGTTGAAGCATTTACACATTAGGTGGTGCTACACTCTAATAAATGTAGGTTAAGCAATTACTGGAGCTATTTCCCATCCTATTTGATGTACTTGGCAAGGCTCTGCATTCATCTTCAAGCTGTGAATACTGTCCTGCAGCACTGTTAGTCAGTTCAGAGTCTTGCTGGTTAGCAGTTAAACTTGCCATCAAATAATCATAGATAAAAAGTTTCCTATCTATGTATTTTTCTAAAGTTACAGCCAATATTTCCAAAAATAGTGACTTGAAATTCACATTTTGGTACTTGCTTACTCTTAGGACTGCTCCCAGGGTTGGGAATAGTTATATAGGATAGCAGATGTCATCTTCAATTTGTCAGTCTAACAATGCCCTTCATCCATCCTAGAAAAGATGGTCATTCTGACTGTTTCACTTAATAAACTGTCACCAATTTCAACTAGAGTTTACCTTGAACTCAAATCCCAGCCAGGCAGTGGTGTTCTAACCCAAGTAAAAGGCAGAGTTCTTACAGAAGGCTCCTACAATTTTCCAAGTAGAAAGTAAGAAAGACCTTCTTAAACGTCTTTAAGTCATTACCGGTTTGAAAAAGAAGATTCAGTTGCTAACTGAAGGTTTATAGTGGGTAAGAATGTTGGGGTGTGAAACCTTATTTAATTAATTGGAATATAAGTGTATTTGAGTTGTTGCCATAAGGAATTCTAGTTCAAGAAGCTGCTACTGAGTGAAATCTGCAACTCTCTTTTACAAAACTGTTCTGTATTGACAGTTTTAAGCAATCCACACAGCTGTCTTTGATGACCAAGAATTGTAGTGACAGCACGTAAGTCACAGAAGGTACCTAAGCTTCTAAGTGCTTTGCCCACTACTTCTCTCATAAGCAACACATGTCATTTCTTTGGGAGGGGATGTGGCAGAGCTGTGGACACCACTCTGCAGAGCCTGTGGAGGAGAAGATACGAGCTTTCCCTGCACATTGCAGAGCACCATTGCTTCATGCGCTGTGCATGCAAGAACAAGCTACCTCCAGGCTGCTTGACAGGCAGTGGAGCACAGTGATGGCTGGTTTGGAGCTCATTGCACTTGCAGCTGCCTATCAGTTTGCTGTTAAAACACTGAAGAATCACAGAAAGGCTCCTTTGAGCTCCGTTGCACGGGGAAAGCTTTGAGTTAGAAGATCGGGACCTTACAGGGTAATCGTGGAGAGCATTAGAAATGAAGGCATATGAAATAGCTGAAGAGACGTCTTTGAAACCAGCTGCCAAATAATGAATAATCTCAGAGAATTTAAATGAGATCCATAGTACAGCCTTTTGTTTCTTAAAGCACACTACCTCTCTTGGACTTTTTTCTTCCTCTGAGAACAAAAGGCAGAATCAATAAGCCAGTCAATGAGACTACTGGAAACCACTTTGAAGTTTGTGATGAAAGAGAATTTTCCTTCCTGTTTGAAATGCAGATTCTTCAACACAAACCGTGGCTGGTTTGCTTCCACCTCACCAAATCTGACATCTAAGCTCCTATCCCATCCTAGTGCGCAGCTTTTCTGAGTGCAATTCCACCAAGTGAATTCAATCAGCTGTAATCTGTATCACAGAAATTGATTTTTAAATTGAACTTCAATCTGTTTCACCTTCCAAGCTCTCACGAAGTTTTGCTGTGGCCATTTTAAAGGCTTTTGGGGCTACCTTGAAAAGAATCCATTTTTCAAGCTCCTCACCTTTTAGGTTTTTGTTTTTAGTTCGTATCCAAGCATCAGGAAAGCTGCAATAGCTCTATAATCATTAGTGGTAAAATAAATTGCAAGTTGGATGTGAATTATCATTTGGCAGCCTAACACAGCTAGAAACTGCAAGGGGAAAAAAAGCCTGATTCTTAAATACAAAGAAGCCTGAATGCTGGGAACCATATTGGTCTTACTTTTAGCTTTGTTACTACGTACCAGAATAGAGATGGATCTCTTTTGACTTTCCAACTCATATGTGGATGAAAGTATCCCTTTGGGTCTGGTAGCAGGGAGAAGTTTAACCACTGCTTTACGACACAGTTTCTTTTCAGCAACTTCAGAACTCGTCAGTGGCACCGCCCCCATGAAGTAGCTAGTTTATGGTTATCTGCAGCTAGTCATGTTTTAATCTTACAAAGGGTGGCTCTTTCCCTCTTTTGCTGTCACTATGAGATCTCACCAGACGTGGGTGGTCTTTATTTGTGTGGAGTTATGGAATGCAAGACTGACCTTGACCAGGGCAGATCTCATTCACAATAGGTGAGATGGAGATAACTTCTGAGCTTAGCACATCTGCAGCTCCTAGCAGTTTCATGCATGTTGAGGGTTCTTAATACAGTCACTAACTCTTATTTTATTCCTTCTGAAGACAGGTGCCTGAGACATTGTGAAAGTTAGTTTTTAATTGGACTAGAAATTAGTGGAGCACAATTTAGGGATCTTTTCTGGGTCATAAAATATTATCTTGCTAATACTGGCTGGTCTAAAACTTCTTGCGTCTTGCTGCACAGTCATTCAGCCTCTGAACCTACCAGGGTCCGCTCTTCTCTGCAATAGTTTGTGTGCTAATTGAGTGTGGCCAGGAGACCCAGCCACATCCCACCTAGCAATTCCCTGTACAGATCCCAGGTACTTCAACTAACTTCCTTTTTAAAGAGGAAATGCAGAATGACAAAGCTTGGTGCCTTGTCTTACTAGCAGTAAGATGGATGCAGGATGAGAAGCATTTTAGAAAGACCCAAGAGCAGATATCCCCCCTTCCCTGAGCCTTTCCTGTATGGACACCAGATGATATGGACACCAGATGACTCAAGTACAACCCAGGCTTCCTTAGAAGACCCTTAGTGCACCTAACATGGATTCACTGCTCACAGAAGTCCAGCACCAGCCTGGTAATTTATGAAGGAAGTTCATCCAATAGAAGTGCCGTGCTGCTGTGAGATGCCTTAATTACCCAGGTTCCTAAGCTGAGGTAAAGCAGCAGAGTCATCTTCAAGTGGAGAGTGAGGAAGAAAAGGTTAACCAGCTGGCTGCAAAACTATTCCTTTTAGCTGAGGCAGACTGCATTTTTTATGGTTTGGGAGAGAAAAGCACACAGAGCGTGACATTAATGCAGAGTAAATGTTTCACGGTCTGGCTTCCTGATAGACGAACGTATCCCTGAAAAGAAGAAGCTGCTGTGGCAGTGACAGCCCCACTGCCTGCACGAGCGCACCAGGGAGTCTCTGATAGCTGAGACAGCTTTGTCAGAACCTGGACGGGGAGTTCCCATTGAGCATCCACTGGTATTTCTTGAATAAATGGCAGCTTCTTCTTAGCAGAAAGGTGCACTGCTCTGGCAGATTATGCACTGGCAGATACTGGAGCTGAACAGTACTGGTGATGCCTGGTGGTAAGCCTGCCTGTCACATGCTTATGAATATGTGAATAATAGAATGCTGTCAGACCACACTCCTATTCTTAGTAACCTTGCTGCAAATGCCCTCTGTGCTACAGACATTTCCTTCTGAAAACCATTGCTTGCAACCTGATTTTAAAATGATTAGTGGAATTTAAAAACACAATAATAGTCTTGGGAGAACTCTCCTTGTGGGAGAGATGAGAAAGACCATTGTGTTCATTATTTATTATTATTTAATTATTAATATTTATTGCTATTTAATTATTAATATTATTATTATATATAGTTTATTATTCTACCTCTTTACTATCACAGCAGCACAGGTTATAGAATACTTCTCTCACAGTGAAAACAGCTGATGCGGTGAAGGAGTGGGCAGAAAAACACAGGAAAGAGAAAAAAGGCTAGTTTTTATTTCTGGAGGATAATTTGGCAAGTATTTTAAAACTATCTAACATCAGGATACTGCTTCCTGCTATCTAATATGGATGTTACTTTTATATTTTTGTTATTATTAACCGTAACCGAGTAAACTTGTTAGAAAATAGGAGTGCTCTGTTCACTTGTGAAAGATGAAGCAGGTGGAAAAGACTTTTCCTAATCCCACCACCAGAAGGTGCTATAAGGCTTATATCTTGACAGCAGCGCAGTGATCCTCTCTGCTTAGAAACGAAACGTAGAAGTCCACGCTATTTCTTACCATGCCTCACTGGGGTGACTGAGTGAACAAGCAGAAATACTAAGCTGGCCAGAGCTCTGAGTTAGCATGAAGAAACCATGCTTGGAGTACGGAGGGAACGGGGAGCTATACGAGTTTTGTCATTTATTCTGTGCAGGACTTGAGCAGGATTTCAGTGTGCTCGTCTGGAGGCCAGTGGTGCAATTGCTGCACTTGTGAGTACCCGTGCGACTGTTTTGCTGTTTGGCCTGGTCCTGGGTGGCAGCAATTACCGCTAAAATCAGGGTATCTCCCCTGGATTCCTACTGGGGAGAGGAGCTGCCCTCCCCAGGAGCCACCTGGGATTTGCGGCAGGCAGGAGGCTGCTGTTACGCAGCTCTCCACACAGTGTCCTCGCTCGCTTGCTTTTGGCATCAGCTAAGGAAAGTGACGGTTTTGTTTCAAGAACAGGATTTAAAATGCAAGAGGTCCGAAATATCCACTGACTTTAAGTAACGATTTCAGCTCCTATATTACGCACTCTCTAGGCTCTGACTGTGCACCTTGGAGTTGGCAGCATCTCTCCTGATGTCTGATGTCTGTCAGGTTTGGCTTCAGAATGTGACCCACCTTCCTGGGCTTGTCGTAGCTCTTCTGAAGCCAGGGGAGCGTTGCAACCTGCTGTTTGTGGGATACAGAGCTGGAAAGTCTGGGAATCCCTCTTGATCCGTCATCCCCTGTGACTCTGAACACAGCTTTCCTATCCTGGATAACCAAATACATTCACATCTTATCTGCTAATGTCTAGGAGGCTCAGGGGAGAGACCTTATCACTCTCCTCAACTCCCTGAAAAGAAGCTGTAGTGAGGTGGAGGTCGGCCTTTTCTGTCCAGTAACAGCGATAGGACAAGAGTGAATGGCCTCAAGTCGTGCCAGCAAGGTTTGGGTTGGATATTAGGGGGTAATGATTGAACTAGATGGTATTAGAGGTCTTTTCCAACCTTAATGATACTATGATTCTATAAATTACTACATTTATTACTATAAATTTAGTACTAATACTAAATATCAGTATTTGCCTTTCATTAAAGGTAATTCCTCCTTCCATGTTTACTGACAACTGAGTGGCCAACTGGGAAACCTCATGTAGTTCTCTAGTTTTATTTCAGACTAGAGGAGATCTACCCAACTTTATTTTTGTTTTTCCTTTCCCAACTGCCCTTGTTAACCTAATAGAGTATCCACCTTTGAACTTCACCTGGCACATTAATAAGAACTCATTTCCTAGATGTCTAAAGATGTGAAGAGCAGTATCTGTGCTCACTAGCCCATGTACTGCAATCATCTGCACATCACCTTTTCATACCATGCAGAATCATAGAGGACATCTCTTCACACTTACTTCCCCTTCGCCAAATTCCTTAAAACTGAAATGAGTCTCTTTGTAATGGAAATAATTTCAATAAATCTGACAAAAGGATTTCTTAGTAATTTGATAACTTCAGTGTGATAACTCTTCCTCCCTCTTCTTTGCAGCGTTTATATATGCAAACAAGGAGAGCACAGAACAATGCCCTTGATCCAAATGTTTTCACCAGCTTGGACAGAGGAGGGATTGAACCAGGGCCCCATGCTTCAGATCAGCCCCAGGCTTTGGCCTACTAATTGTTGTAAGAAATCTTTCTTTTCTGTCCTTGGAACCATAGAGATCTGAAAGCTTTATTTCTATAGCTGGGACAAAACAAAAACCTATTTCAAAGCCAGAGTCTTTCATGAAGGAACAACATTGTATTTCAGATGATCCTAATTTTACCAAGTCCCCCTATTTTAAGGTCAAAAACTGTGGGTTTTTTGAGATCTTATACAAAGGCATCTTGTCTCCATAGAAAAGCACAAATGGGAGAAAATCCAGCCCTTCCATCAGGGATTTGTTCCAATGATAAACACTGACTTTGGTTTAGAATACTTTGCCTTATTTCTTTTTTGAAACTTTTCTAGCTTCAGTTTGCAGCAAGTCACTCAAATACTGCCATTCCTTCCCAGGGTAAACCCCAGAAGGGTAAAATTTCCCATTAACAGGGAGTATTTGAATGCATCCGTTTGTAAGTTGGACTTTCACCCAACAATTATACCAATAGTTCAGTAGCACAGTAAAAGGATTACCTCCTTCTGTTCCCATTTCTGTTCTCTTAACTCAATACTCATCAGTCCAAATTCTTCTAACTATTTTCTAGGGCTTCCAACCATTGTCCAATTGAGTATCAACTTGTACGCTTACATCTGAAAACATTTTAGGTCTATTTAAATCCAGCTTAACTTGGTCTTGCTCCTTTGCTGTGTAATTCCTGATTTATTTTCTTTGCACAGCCACATCTCAGGACATGGACCTCTAACCCAATCCTTTTTCATTCACCGGAGAGGTGGTCACTGCCCCATCCCTGGAGACATCTGAAGTCAGGCTAAACAGGGCTCTGAGCACATGATGGGGCAGTAGGTATACCTGTTCATTGCAGGGGAGTTGAATATATGTCCATTAAGGGCTTCTTCCAACTCAAATGATTCTACGATTCTATTCTAGAATTTTGCCAGGGTGTGGCCTGAGAGCAGCTGGAAGATTTGTCCTGTCTCTTGTGCATTAAGTGCTAGATACCTGCTATCTGTAACTAGATGAATCTCTAACAGGAGAGCCTGTTATTCATGCTTCCAGCAATAGGACTGCATCAATGGGCCAGTTGTCACTGTAACTGCAAGTCATGCTGCATTTCTTTACAGAAGAGAAAACCCACTGAGAGAACTGATTCTATTTGGGTGAGTTGTACTGAAGAAATATTGCTATTTTAGAAATAACTATTATTGGTTTTGATTTGATGTGAAATACAATAAAGCTCAAGCTGAATTATGCAAGGTTACTATAATTATTTTGAAAGCTCAGCATGGAAAAATTGGTAACAGCTCATGTGCTCACATCAGGGATCGTTTCAATTTTACCCACATGAGCAGTTGCTCATTCATTGCTGATTGCAACAATCTTTTAATCAAGAAAACAGTGTGGATATTTTACTCCAGCTGGTAATGGGGGCTGGGGGAAATAGTGAGATGAATTTTACAAACTGAATTTGAGAACTGCATTCCTTCAAAGTAATGATACTTGCTAAAGAGAATGAAGTGGCCATAAAGCTTCTTAAAAAGAATAATAGTGTCAGATTCAGCCTTCAAGCAATATGCTCCGATCCTAGGCGCAGTAATGGTAAGGTCTGTGGCACAGACAACCTTCAGAGGTGGCTTTTCACATGGCTCTTCGTGTGGCAATAATGGACTGAAGCTCTGGTTTTTCTTACACAGGTGACAAATTATAAATTGCTAAGTGAATGAGCCAGCACATAACGAAACGGCTGGAAGCAAGGGTCTCCCCATTCGTTCTCTTTACTGTCCAAATTAGTTCATTCAGTGCTTGCTTTCTTGTGCAGACCCAACTAACTGAGTACCTTAAAGGCTGACAACTACAGCTGTAATAACAAAAAAAGCAGGCAGGCTCCTCAGTTGGCTCCTCAGACAGGTTGATGTAGGGAGGGGATCAGGTGAGAAGTTTTTTCTGTGTTCTCAAAGTCCCACGAGCAGGGAGAAAAGCAGCTAGGTAGACTTCTTCAGTTGTTAAAATGCTGGAGGAAAAAGGTATTGAATATGTTTAGTGATAGCATGAGAATTCTTGATGAAACCCGTTACACACATTTATCAACAGGAAAATAGCACTTCTGTGCAAAAGAAACTCAACTTTTCCAACCACTGTTTCACCAGCTTCAGGGCTACAACAAATCCTCCAAGTCCTTATTATAGCCTGACAGCATCTCACATCATCCATTTTAAGCAGGACCTATCCAGGTGTAAATGACACAAGCAACTGCACTTGCACACATATGGGAGTCAGCAGTGCCAAACAAGTGTTCACCTTTGGGTTATCGCATGGCTTCGTTGCCTGCTCTTATTGTGCTCACTCACACCCGACCTGGCTTGGATATGGACCAGTTTGGATCCATGATTCCTGCTGGGAATGTCATTCTGAGAGTAGGAAACTAGTGAGACTGACTCAGGTGGCCTTCCTGAGAGGAGACAAGAGCAAAGGAGAATTTACACCATAAATCTCACAACTGGTGTCATTGGCCAGTTTTGGGAACATGAAAGAAACACCCAAGCTACAAGAATCTGTAATTATTCTGACTAGTGCAAATAGGCAGGTATGGAATAGGAGCAAAGCCCGGCTGAGGTGTACATGTAACAGTCAGGCATTCAGAAGATATGCATAAGTAATCTGTGCTGAAATGGGATACTTTGCCTTTGTAAATGTTCTTTGGTGGTGGTGTTTTGTTGGGGGTTTTTAAATCTGCATTAAAGGTGCATTTTTAGCAGAAGCAGAGTCTCCTGAATTATGTGTAGTTTAGGAGCGTTTTCTTCAAATATAGGCAAGACATTTTTGTCCTTCCTAGGCACGAGTGAAGGGACTCCAGATATCCAAAGTCACAACTGAGAGTTTTCTCTCCCCCCTGCCCCAGTGTAGGTGGTTTCACTGGGAATCTTGCACACCTGCAGAATTCAGGTTGGGGCACCGCTTCTTTCTAACACAATAAAAAGAGAAAACCCTATTTAGGTATGTGATTACTGCTTGTTTTCCCACCTTCATCTTCAAATATATTGGGTCTGTGAGGGCTGGCATTTTTTTTTTCCTCTAATATTGCTCCTAGATGAATGCCTAAGGTACTCTCCTGGAGTGCTTATGTGGAGTTGAAGACTTAATTGTGTTTAAATAGATTCTTGGCAATTTCTCATTCATTTGTATATTCAGATCATTCCAAAATGGCAAAACATTTGGATTTGTCATATAAAATCATGCAGCTTTAAGATGCCATGTTTTCCTCTACCTCTTACATTCTACAGAGGGAGTATAAACTGGCCTTTGTAATGGTCACATCCTCCTTATCATTTTAGTGACATAAAAACAGGCAAGCAATCTTCTGTGGAAGCTCCCATCACAAAAATGAAACACTAATATTTAATTCCCATGGAAACAGCTCATCCTGGATGGAGGATTTCCCCTAAAATCAGATTGTGAGCTTCCAAGAACACATCCTGGAAATGATGATGTCACATCAAAGTTGAAAAAGGGAGTGGAAGGGGAGAGGAGCTTTTTGGGGCTCAGGGGAAGCCCAACTGCTGATCTTCACCCAGCCTGTGCAGTCTCAGCCTCTGAGATATAAATCCTGTGGATTTAGTGTACATGTGAGCATTTCCACGGATTTTAAGCACTGCAAGCAGAAGTGCCATTGTTTGGTATTTAATCTGAAAGCAGAGAGGATTATCTTTCTCCCATTCAAATCTAAATCCCTTGTTAGCTTAATTTCTTAGGAGAGAAACACAATCACATCTTTTCCTTCTGAATATAATTGCTTTATTAATTTCTCCCACTCCTAAAGAAAAATGCAGGCCACAAAGCATTGCCTACTTTTTCTGGTAGCTTTTTTTCTCATTGCTGAAGTGCACGTGATATGTCAGCTCCTTAATTCTCTCTTTGTTCTGTGTTTTGAGCCTGTATTCTTTCAAGAATTTTGTTTTCAGTCAGCTATATCACTTTCTGCTTTCCCCAAAGTTTCTTCTTTTAATTACAACATTTTAAAACTTGAGATCTGCATATCATCACATCCAGACCATCTTCCCTTAAGTCTTGAAATTCTTATGTGGATCTCTACTTCCAGGTAACAGTGCAATGCTCTTTATTGCTTATGCCATCTGGCAGATGAGGAGGAAAATCTCTTGTTAATGGCCTTGGTCACCTTCCACAACCCATGTAACCTGGTATTTATTTTCTTTCTGCAAATGACTGATTATTTCTCAACACTTTGTTATGATGTTTCCTCAAATGTCTCAAGAAACGATATTTGGACTTCACTCTTCTATAGATTACCTGCTTGAAAAAAATGCTGTTCTGGCTCACAAATTGTGTAACTTTTCATGATCTTTGCATAAGCAAGGGTGATTGGATAGATCCTAGTTAGTAGCCCGCTTTAGAGCCTTTTCTTTCTGTCTCTCCTGGTTTGGATGCTGGCTGGGTTCTGATTAAAACCAGCATTGTTTGAGAGTTTGTTATTAAGTATTCTGGCAGCTTCTATCTTTTCTAAAGGGATATGGATTGTATGGAGTATTGGAAATTTTGGTGATGCACCAGAAGAAAATAGGCCAGGGACTGAAGTAGCATGCCGTCTGAGTTATGGGAACACGCTGAAACATCTTTTTAGATCGAATTAGTTTCTTGTCCATGTAAATAACCTGTTTGTTCATTCCGAATGCTCTTTAGGTTATTCCTTGGAATCCAGAATGTCACAGAATTCACGAAATTATTTTCTTGGATATCGAGACCTGTGCAAGCCACATCCTTTATTAATACAGATTTCATTGGCAGTAACGCTAGGGTGAAGAGGAGCCTCAGTGCTACAAGCAACTTTGCATGCATCCTTGCAACTATTATTCAAGCAGAGATTCTAAGAGCTTTGGGAGACTTCCACCAAAGTCCTTTGATCCTCAGTATTGTTTCTTGCAAGGAGGAATTTGTAAAGATACAAAGCCTTCCATAAATACCACCCAAGCCTGATGAACAAGGGGCTCAAGGGAGAAGGGTTGAGTCCTTGTTCATTCAGGCAACATAACATTTATTTTGCTTTGAAAACAAATAATTCACTTTTATTAAAAAATGGCAGCAAGCAGAAGAAGAATGAAGAGCAGCAAAATCCAAGCAGCATCCCCAAAGGACTCCACGTAGTGCCTGGATGCTGGGAGAGCAGTGACTGCTAAGGATGAAATAATTACTCTGTCTTTGAAAACATAGCAAAATCAACTCCCCTCCTTAAGGAAGCACCAAAAAAGGAGCTAACTTGTACCAACCACAATGGCAATTTCACTGACTTCCCATTTCGAAGTAGTCCCTTTAGAATAGAAGTCTAAGTTTGCTTGTGATCTGACCTGACACCTAGCAGATGCACTGAGCAGTGAGTAGGTTGTCTCCTAAAATTCGCCGACCATCAAGCCACCTTTAAAACTGAGGGGCAAAGAACCTTTGTTTTCCTATTTCTCGTACATGAAATGAGGTAATAATTCCTCTGAGGCTTGATTTACTGATGTTTGTAAAGCTCGTGGTAGCTCAGGGATTTCAAACGATTGAAGTTCTGTCTAGTGTAAGTACCTTGACTTCAGCAACGCTATGAACCAGATAAACATCTCCATTTTATGCTAGTAACTCCTAACTAATCTTATTAAAACCTTTCCAGACCCAGATCAATATCTGAAATGCACTCTGTCCTGTAATGAATCTGATGAGACATGCTATCTATGTTTACAGGTCCCTTCACATTTTTCTTTAGAGTTTTTTATTTTAAAATTAAACTGGTTAAGGAGAGGGTTATGATCTTTGTTTCTGAGTAGCTTTTTCATGGACTTATTAAATATCCTGTACTGAGTGCACTCAGTAATTCAATGATCCTGCCCTGGTGAATGCAGTTGGATACCAGTGTCTAAGAGACTGTGCACAGAGCTAAGTCTGATAGTTTGATGGCTTATGTGTGAAAGACACCAGTCAGAACAGACTGGCAGATGCGTAGAGTTGTACCTCAGAGACATAAATGTGTGATGAAGTGTGTGGATTTATAAAAGTTAGGGCTGCAGTATGTCAGCACTCCTGGATCCTATCCTGAACTGTCATATATGCTCTCCTGTGCTTAGTCTGCTTCAGCTCTTCAGGACACAGGCTATCTTTTAGGACGATTTTCTGACACCTCACTCTTGGAATAAAGGACTATCTGACAGCAACACCATTGATCAGTGATGGACCAAGGTAATACTGATGTATGAGGACATGAAAACATCAGTCTTCATTTTATATGCCCTCCAGAGGGTGGTTGGACACTGGAACAGGCTCCCCAGCACAGTAGTCATGGCACAGAGCTGCCAGAGTTCAAGAAGCATTTGGGCAAAACTGTCAGACATATAGTCTGATTTTTGGTAGGTCCTGTGAGTGCCTTCCAACTCGGGGCATTCTATGGCACTATGATCTCTGACTTCGTTATAGTATAGATGAGAAAAATACTTGGATAGAAGTGAGCTGTACGAATAGAAGGAATTAATGAAATAATATTATGACTCAGTTTTGTTGCCATTGTGTGACTAATAATCACACAGCTCACACATCGTAGAAACCCTTCTTCTTCTCTTCCTCCTGTCCCATGTTGGGATACAGGGCTCAGCCTGGTGCAAAGCGACAAAAGCACCCCCATTCCTGCAACTATATTTTAGGAAAGTGCTCTGCACAGATGGAATATCCCACTCTGGGGTAGGGGAAAAGGAGCAGATTTGGGTTTTCTCTCCCCCTTCCTCCGCATGGGAATTAAACAGCAGAGCTAAGTGCTTGCTTTTCTGAGGCTATTATTGGTGACCAATACAAAATGTCCCTTTTCATGACAAGTAAATGACCTGCTAAGTACAAGCTATAAAAATTCAGGTCATGTTTTCTGTTTCATTAATATGCTGCCTGACAAAGCCATTGCCTGCTGGGTCTCTTCACTGGGGAATGGGAGTTAGAAAACCCTTAAGGATTTCTTACTGTCATTATGAGGTAGAAAGGCAAACAGGCTTCTAAAGGAAAGAAGGCTCCCAAAAGACAAGCTGCCTTTGTGTCCTGATCTCATGAGCAACCACAGGAGGAGGGAAGTAATGCCATTTATGCACACAGTCCCAACAGTGTGGGGGTTTGAATGCTTTTATGTTTCACTAGTAGCTGGGCCTGACTGTCCCAGAAGTCAATAGAAAGGTTTTCCTTCACTGAAACAGGCAGTGCACCAAAAATGTTATACAGCCAGATAAATGTTTGCAAAGTTAGTAAGTAGAGGGAGAAGAGAAATTTGAATCAGAACAGGAATCTAAGGGAGAATTTCTCTGAAATGTTTTCCTACAAAAACATTGACTACTGTAAGTCTTTGTCACAGCGGTAGCAAGAAGTTACTGCAGACTGTGCTTTGCACACAAAACTGCCTTTCAGAAATCTGAGGTGTCTCCCTGCAGGAGACATCCAAGGTGGGTTCAGAGAGTGCATCACTTCTAGATGAACTATATGGCTTCTCCATAAATAATGCAGGGAGGCTGGACTTGGCCAGAGCTGGATGCTGCCATTGTATAATTCTGGCAGATGTTTGAATCCATGGCATTTTTCTCTGTGTAGGGAGTCTGGGCTTAAAGGATTTTGAAGAGCACTATCTTCTGCTCTTGACAGGGTTAAGTAGATTGCATCCTACCTCCTCCATTGCTTTTTCTGGGCTTGTGTGCTGTGCTGTGCTGGCAGTGAAGATGCACTGCCCTGCCTGGGGCTGAGGTTTGGCTTTCCTGCTCCAGGTCAGCTCCCATTACCATCCTGCTTCCTCAGCTACATGCTGATAAAATGAGTTTCACCTGAAGAGTGTGGAGGCTGAGATGCAGCAGACAGATCTGGGATGTGATCTGACAGGTCAGCATCGTTTGGAGGGATATAACTATTTCCTGAAGCCAGCAGGTATTTCGGCATCCCTTCCTGCCATAGTGGGGTTTAGGGATCAGGCTGCTTCATTCCTTCTTCTGTGCTTTTCACCAACATGTACCTTGCTCTTAACAGTGCTCTCACCCAGAATTCCAGTGTTTTGGAGCAACACCACTCGGCTCATTCCAGGGATACTCAGCCTGCAATGAATGCATTGATTCATAGCTTATTTTTAAAGCCAGAAGGAATTGCTATGCTCATCTGCTCTGACCTCGAGCATGCAGTGGGCACAGGAGTATTTATAGCTCTGTTTACAGCATTCTGCTCTGTATACAAGCCAGCGAGGCCAAGCAAAGAGCAGGGTCCCTGCTCCAGTGTAGATCTGACAGTTCTTACAAGCTCAACTGCTTTATTAAGGTATTGCCCTCAATAAATGGCAGCACATACTAGCCCTGCCAATTCCTGAGTGTGTGGGCAGAGGGGACTTGCTGTGCATATGTACATCTGTGGCCCATTTGCAGGAGGAGCAATAAACTCCAGATGCAAGGACAGATATCTGGGAAGTTCTGGGTTTGTGCTTTAGCTTTTCTTAGACTCCATACTGAGTCTGTCATGCATCTTCTTTTAGGGGATCATCTCTCCTGTGTTTCAACCACACGAAAAAGATGTATACGGTCACTGAAAAAGGTGGTTGAAATGAGCTGAGAGAATAATAAATAACTTGTAGGGAGGTGCCTGAGAAGAGCAGGACAGAGTCACCACCAACTGCATGCAGCTGCTACACCCCTCACAGTATAGTATTGCTCGATGTGTTTTCACTACTTTGTACTTAGAGTTGCAGGCAAAGGCACAGCATGCTCCAAAGTGCTACACTGCTGCACCTCAGCTCTTGAACTGAACTTCCCAAAGCTCAAGCACTCCAAGAAGATAAGGCTGCAACTGAGGTCATTAAAACAGGAGTAATGTTAATAAATACCCTATTTCCCATGTGCCATGCTCTGTGTTCACAGCATCTGCATCTCACAGCATGCAGCCACAATCCAGGCTGCTTGTCCTCCCCTGCTTAATTCTGCTGCCTTATCTCTTGACATGTGATAGGCACCTGACCAGAAATCTGAGCATTAACTAGACAAATTAACTACAGATTAGCCACTTTTGCTTTCTGCTTGTTATTAGATCTCTGCAAGGTAGTGCACCACGACTGCTTTTGTGCTGCCAGAGTGATGTAAGAAGCCCTTACTTTGCTGTTAAATGCAGTATTTTTAGAAGAATATTTTTTGTAGCTAAGTTTTGTTAGTGTTCTGGTTGACGTGTCCCTTTAGGCTCAAACTCCAGAGAGACTGCCATTTCCATGACACTGTGTTTGTGAGTGCACATATAATATTGTAAATTGCTTGAAATTACTAAAAGGGAAAGTAATTGCCTTCTTACATGCAGAAATGGTAGTCAGCTGGAGCTGATGTTTTGATAGGTAAGGGAATCAGTTATTAATGTTTCTGTGTGGAGCCACAGAGCCCTTGCAACTGTGAATCTCACAATCTTGCTCTTGGGCAAAGTATATGCAGTCATCTCTAATCTGTTCCATCTCTCCCCAGAGCAGCTCACCCAGCAGTGTGAACAAATTGCCTGGAAATGTCGTCATCAGGCTTCATCTGGCACTATCTCCCTTTCTGTCAGGGTCATTGATTTCCTTGTCTTGCCTTAAAACCCTTAAAAAACATCATTTCTGAGTCTCCCAGTACTGAAGCAGCTGCATTGTGCCTTTCCTGCTCAACACCAGCAGCTTTCAGCTTCTGAAGTGTCCTTTACTGATGCTCATCTGAAGACCTCCTGCATGTGCCTCAAGTGGCCTCCCTGCCTGCTACATAACAGCCTGTGTTCTGCCAGCTTTTGTTTCATCACAAGGTTTAGAGCTGTTCTGCTCTCGGAAATTGGGTAAAATTTGGTCTCCTTCCTATAATGACTCAGTGTGCTGGAGAAATGATTCTTGCCTTGTGCGAGCAGCTATGGCACAGCACAGAGCTGTGCCAGCCTCTGCTAGCCACCAGCTCCCCTTGGGAGAGCCCCTCAGCCAGCAAGGAGCTGGGGCTGCTCTGCACACGAATCTTATGATGGCTAAATATAGGGTCCATTGATAAATAAAACAAATGCACAAGGAATGCAAGAACCAGCAGTTGTTACAATGTCATCTTAGCTAATACAGCCTTTTCCTCTGTTCTTTTTCTCTCGTCTTTGTGGCTCTTTGTCACAGACCTGTACAATTTGAACACGTTTCTTTGCACACCCAACTAATAATATCAGTTCTCATGGAAAGAGTTTCTAGGATTAGGACTGCAATGTGCCATTCAGCCCTGAGAAATGATTCGGCAAGAGAAAAAAATCTTGTCTTGCTACTCGCTGGGGCTGTGGTCGCTCTGTGCTTGCACCAATCAGAGCTTACTCCCAGTCCTGGTCTGCTGCCATCATTTAATGGCCAGCTACCTCCCTGCTCCTGTGTCAGACTTGTTTGCTGAGCTGCAAACTGTTGCCTACTGTAGTTTTGTACAGCTAGTCCTGAGAATCCAGTCTAGCCCACAGAAATGTACTTTTTTTTATATTAAAAAAAAGAGTTTTGTTAGGAGCAATAAAGTTCCACCTCTCCTCAACCCTTGCAAACTGAGTGCGTCTGGTGTGGAAATATGTGCAAGAAATAAAGTCTCAAATATATACCCCTTACTCCTAAATTAATGCTGATCTTAAAGTGAATAATTTCACTCACAAGAAGTGTCAGATAAATTGAGTTTACTTAGGAAAGGGTGTTCTTCCAGAACACAGCTCTGCTGATCTTTGTCTTTCTAGAAAGCAAATTGCCAGTTTTGAAGCTGAATTCCTCATCCTAGGCCTGGAATATGTATGGAAAAATATTTCCAGAGATTTTCCTGTTATAAATAACCTGGAAGAGGTGAAGGACTCTGCAAAGCATGCTGCAAAAAGGATGGAGAAAGAGTTCATCTCTTGGAGAGAAAAAAAGAATCTTCATCTTAAAGCTGATATTTGTAGTGTGTGCTCAGGGTGAGTCACATGAGAGGCAAATTGAGATAAGAGCAGAGTCCTGAAAGAAAATGACTGATTTTAATCTCTGTTTCCCTGCTTACAGGGTCTTGGCTGCAGAAATTAAAAAGCTGTGCTTCCCTGTAATATCACCCTGTTAAATGGTGTATCATCATCAGCTCCCAATATTTTTTTGCCTATGCTCTCCATGTATGTTGTGCATATATTTATACACATATGTACATATATAAAGCTTCTCTGTGGCTTTTTCTTAATGGGTTGCTTATAGTGTGTGCTGTACAGTCAGCTTCTCACAGCCCTCCTGCAGCTGTCAGAGCCACACTAAATCCCATCTTTAGCCATAGCATCTTCTGAACAGTCACACATGAACTTTTACCGGGTTTATGTAGTTACATCTGAATGTCACTAGATGTCCTCTACTGCTAAGTAGCTTTACCTCAGTCCATGCCAAGCACCACACACAAATTCAGTGAAATGAACCTCAGCTGTTGAAGCTGTGTATTTATAGTTCAATAGTTCCCAGTCCATAGATGCACAATGATGTTCCTCATCCATAGCCTGAAGGAGTGCTCTAATACCTCTTACCAACTGGAGTTGCAGTGTGATTTAGAAAGGTGTTGGTTTCACACAGATTTGAAGCCATCTGACACGTCGTAGGTACACTTCAACTATCTCCTTTGCTGCTCATCTGAGACAACCATCAGGTAGGGCTCTGCCTTTGGTCTCCTTGTGCCCATCTCCACATTTAACACCCAAGGTCCACTCTCCGCCTTCTCTGCTGCAACCACTTACACCTTTAACAATGAACAATAAACAGTCACGCTGTTTATTTAGCCCTAGTAGTGAAATGTTACACTACCTAGACAATACATTCCCTTAGAGACAGTAGGTCTGAGGTACAGCCTGACCTGAATAGTTAAGAGACTGTATGTCACTTTAATCCTATTGAGTGATGTTGAACCAGGCTGGAAATCTCACCTGAAGTTGTATGGGGAAAATGTGGGCTAATATTTTAAGGTGCTTTTTTTTTTCTTTGAGTTTTCTATAAAGTTTGAAGTTTTGCCCAATCTGCACTTGCATCCTCCCAGGGAGGGCTCTTCCTGACAGTGTGTCTGCTGTCAAACCAAACTGAAAGTTTTCTTTGAGGGCTACTTGGGGTGACTCAGCAGGATACAAAAAATGCACTTAAATAGAAGTTGTATTGTGTAAGAGCTCAACCACAGCAACAATTCCCCCGTAGCAATGTTAACTAATATGCACTACAAAACATTTAATGTTGTTCCAGATTCTGGCTGGAATTGAAAGATGAAATGGGGATTTCTGGCTTTCCTTCTTACAAAATTTCAGTATGGGCAGGAGGACTCTAGAGAATGGAGGGATAGCCAGGAGTCAGGCCATTGGCATTTTCTCTTGAGTGTTGTTAACACTGATATGAAACACAGTAAAATTTTAGGATTAGGGTGTCCAAATGTTGGTCTGCTCCTTGTTTGGGAATAGAGGTACCTGCATGTGAGCAGAAATTTACCAGCTCTGAGCAGAGATCTGTTTAAGATGCCCAAATAGAAATCTGGATGCTCAGATTTAAAGATGTAAACCCAAAGCCTCTGGCCTACTGGTGCCAAGCCTGCAGTGTCCCAGCATTTAGGGACAAGGTTTGCTCAGAGCTGGGAATCTCCATTGCTGTACTGCATGCTTAACAAGTTCAACAAAAGTCTGTCTTCAGGAAAATGAGAGGATTTTTGTCCAGGAAAGAAAATTTGCAGCTAACAAGAGTGCAGTTTTGCACTGAATTCACATGCAAACCTAAGACTGCTGTTGACAACCCCCCCCCATCCTAACATCCAAGCTGTTGATTCACATCAACAAAGTGTCTCAGTCCCATGGTTTAGTCAGAAAAGCCTAGGGGGGTTATTCTGGGCTCATTTTTTTATGTCTTCAGATGGAGCAAGATTAGTGAAGAATTTACAGGCAAAGAGGGCCAGCTTGCTTGCGGAATGCATTCGTGGCGGTTCATAATACACCATTTGGTATGAGGCTGGGCCCTCCATCAGAGAGATAAGAGGGACTCACCCAGTCTTGGAGAGCTCAGGCTCCGTATCTCCAAGGGCTCAAGAAAGGCCCAGGCCCACTTGCTAGAGCTGGGTGGCATGGCCAAAAGGTCTGAACACAGCCTAGTGAGGAGCCCTGGTGCTCTACTGAGCCCTGTGGCAGCACAGAGGCAGCTCCAGGCTGGCTGTCCCTGTTCATTGCAGGGGAACTGGACTAGATGGTTCTCAGAGGTCCCTTCCAACCCTAAGGAATCTATGATTCTATGACTGCTCTTGCTCACGAGTTATTCTCAGGCAGCTGTTGCCCACATCCTCTGTACAACAGTGTGTATGCCAATACCAGTGCTTGTGCAAATGTTGCAGGGCTTGTGCAAACGCAGGGCTTGTGCAAATGCAGGGCTCTGGCTGCCTTCAGCCAAAGGAAGGTGCAGGGCTGCAGAGGAAGCTGCAGGTGAGGGGTGGTGCGAAGCACTACACACTGCACGGGTTTCACCTCCAGAGCCACGGGCACAAAGAAGAGAGGAGGACAGCAAGCAGCACCTGTGCTTTCCCTAAAGTCTCAACTGGGACTGGTACATAAAAGGCAAATTGTGTTATCACAATGAGAGGTACATGGCTTCCTCGTATTCAGCACAGATGTATATATATACAAATACGTGTGCGTGCAGCAGAATTGATGCTCACAGTGCCCTACGGGAGCCAGCCGTTCGCTGCCGTCCATTGCAGGGACACGCGCAGCTCCCGGGGGAGCGCCGGTCCCCGTGACAGCCCTCGGGCGCCTTAAGGTGCCTCCGCCGCTCCTCGGCCGCGCTCCACCTTAACGCCGGGCCCACTGCCACGCCGGGGCTCTGGGGCCGCGCGCTCCGGTCTACAGGCAAACGAGCCCGCAGCGTAACCCATCTCCCACCCCCCGCAGGTGACGCCGGGCCTCCCCGCTGCCCGCAGCGCCCGGCCCGGCCCCCGGCGGCGGGGCGGCTCTATTT